>NW_024741875.1:0-33797 GCF_018991925.1 Homarus americanus | reverse complement strand
ATCAAATAGCTTCGTTCAGTTACGTATTACAGAGGTAGAGTACTATGTGAGCATAGAGGTAGGTACTATGTGAGGTATGGGGTTGAGTGCTATGTGAGGAATGTAGAGGTGAGAGTACTATGTGGTATAGAAGGTGAAGTGCTATGTGACGTATGGAGACGTGAGAGTGCTATGTGAGACAGGGGGTGCAGTAGGTGCTGTGTGAGGTATGAGAGGTGGAGTGCTATGCAGCTATAGAGAATGAAGTATGTGAGGTATAGAGAGGTGAGAGTACTATGTCAGGTATAGAGGAGAGAACTATGCAGCTATAGAGAGGTGAGAGTGAGTGCTGAGGGTGTAGAGAGGTGGAGTGGGGAGGTGCAGGGCCCAGGGGTGTAGAAAGGTGAGAGTGGGGAGCTGTGGGTATATGGGTGATTGAGGTGCTATGTGGGGTATGGGAGGTGAGAGTGGTGCCATGCCGGCTATGGGGGGTGGGAGTGCTATGGCTACAGAGGTGGGGAGTGGGAGTGCTATGTGAGGTATAGGGGTGAAGTACTATGTGAGGGAGTAGAGTGCTATGAGGTATAGAGGTGAGTGCTATGTGAGGTATAGAGGTGGTGTGCTATGTGAGGTGTGGAGAGGTAGAGTGGGGCTGTGTGGGGTTTAGAGGTGAGGTGAGTGCTGTGTGAGTATGGGGAGGTATAGTAGAGTACTTGTGAGAATTATGGGGAGGTGGTGTGTGTGTGAGGTGTAGAGAGGTGGTGTGCTGTGTGAGAGGATAGAGGTAGAGTAGAGTGCAGTGTATTGAGGTATAGAGGTAAGGATTGAGTACTATGTGAGGTATAGAAGGTAAAGAGTGCTATGTGAGGTGCTATAGAGAGGTAGTGTTTGGTGCTATGGCAAAGGTATAGAGAGCAGTGTAGAGAACTATGTGAGGTATTGAGAGGTAGAGAGCACTATGAGAAAGAGGTAGAGTACTATGTGAGTTATAGAGAGGTAGAGCACTATGTGTGGTATAAGGAGAGTGAAAACATGCCAGCTATAGAGAGTAGAGTAAGAACTATGTGAGTTATAGAGAGGCAGAAAGTGAAAGCACTATGTGAGGCATAGAGGTGGTGCCTATGTGAATGGAGAGGTAGAGTGAGGAATCCATGTCAGGGTATAAAAAGGTAAAATTATTTATGTGGTAGAGGTTGAGTGAGTACTATGTGAGGTATAAAGAGGTGGAGCGCTATGTGAGATATAGAGGTAAAGTGGGAAGTGCTATGGTCCAGGGGGTAGAGAAGAATGCTATGTGAGGGTATAAGAGGTGAAGAGTACTATGTGAGGTATGGGGGTAGAGTAGTGCCATGTGGGTATAGAGAGGTAAGGTGCACTGTGAGGTATAAGGGTAAAGGATTGAGTGCTATGTGAAGCATAGAGGAGGTAAAAGTGGGAGTGCTATGCCAGCTATAGAGAAGTAGAGTGCTATGTGGGGGTGTCAGAGGTAGAGTGCTATGTGTGAGGAGGTATAGGGGGTTGGGTAGGGGTGCTATGTGGGGGTGGGGGGGGGAGGGGGTAGAGTGCTGTGTGGGGTGTGGGGTGGTGTGGGGTGGTTGGGGTGTAGGTTGTGGGCAGTGGGGGTGTAGGTGGTCTGATGCGTGTGGGGATGGGGTCAAGGTGCTATGTGAGATATGAGAGGTAGAGTGAGTGCTGTTTGAGGGACATAGAGGTACTATGTGAGGTATGAGGAGTGGGGTGGGTACTATGTGGGGTATGGGAGGTAGAGTGGAGTGCTGTCTGGTATAGAGGTAAAGTGGAGTGCTATATCAGCTATAGAGAGTAGAGTAGAGTACTATATGAGGGTAGAAGTAAGGAGTGCTATGTGAGGGTATAGAGATTAGAGTGCTATATAGGGTATAGAGAGGGTGCAAAAAGTAGAGTGCTGTGGAATATAGAGGTACAGTTGGTACTATGTGAGGGTATAGAGAGGGTAGAGTGCTATGTGAGGTATGGGGAAGTAAAGTGAGTTCTGTGTGAGGTGCAGGAGGGTACAGAGAGTGCTGGGTGGGGTGATAGAGGAGAGGTGGTGTAGGTGCATTTGGAGGTGTATGGGGTGGTGAGGGGCATAGGTAATAGAGAGTGCAGTGGGGTGAAAGAGGTCTATGTGAAGGTACCAGTGTGGTGTTGGTGCTATGTAAGTCTCAAGAGACAGAAGGAGTGCTATGTGAGATTGTTAGAGTGAGGTGGAGTGTTGAGTGTAAGGTGCAGTGGAGATTCTAACGCAAGGTATAGAGATGTGGGTGGGTGCTGTGTGGGGTGGGGGTGGCATGGGGAATGATGTGTGAGGGTGTGGGGAGGTGTGTGGGTGCTATGTGGGGTGGGGAGGGTGGGGTGGAGTGCTGTGGGGTGTGGGGGGTGGGTGCTATGTGGGGTGTGGGGTGGGGAGTGTGAGGAGCTATGAGAGGGGTAGAGTGGGGAGTGACATGTGAAGGTATAGAGAGGAAGAGTAGAGTGCTATATGGGGTTAGAGGTGAGGTGAGGAGTGCTGTGAGGTGTGGGGGTGGGGAGTGCTATGTGAGATTATAGAATGGTGAGTAAGGTACTATGTGGGGTATGGGGGGTGGAGTGAAGTGCTATGCCAGCTATAAGGGTGGCAGTGGGGTGCAGAGAGAGGGAATGGGAGGTGGCAAGTGCTGTGAGGTGTGAGACTGGAGTGCTATGTGAGAGTGTGGAGGTGGGGAGTGAGTGGCCAGCTATGGGGAGGTGCAGTGAGAGAACTATATGGGATATAGAGATGAGTGCTATGTGGGGCATAGGGGGGTAGAGTGTGGTATGTAAGGTATAGGGAGGTGCAGTGGAGTGCTATGAGAGAATAGAGAGGGGTAGAGTGGGGTACTATGAGGTATGGTGAGGTAGGTGCTATGTGTGGGGGCATAGAGGTGGGGAGTGAAGTGCTATGTGGGTATAGAGGTGCAGAGTGCTAGGTGGGGTATGAAGGTGCAGTGAGGTGCTATAGAAGAAGTAGAGTTGAGTGCTATGTGAGGTATAGAGATGAGTGCTATGTGAGGTTTAGAGATGTGAGTGGAGTGCTGGGTGAGGGTAGAGATGTGAAGTGGGGAGCGCTATGTGAGGTATGGGGGTATGGTAGAGTGCTATGAGGTATGGAGAGGTGAGAACTATGTGGGGTATGAAGAGGTTGAGTACTATGTGGGGTGTAGAGAGGTAAAGTGGAAGTGATGTGTGGGGTATGGGGAGTGAGTGCTATGTGAGGGTATAGAGAGGTAAAGTAGCGTGCTATGTGAGGTGTGAGGATAGAGTAGAGTACTATGTGAGGTATAGAGAGAGGAGCAGAGAGTACAGTAGAGCACAGTGAGGATAGAGAGGTGAGTACAGGGAGGGAGAGGTGAGGAGTACTATGTGAGGCAGAGGAGTGAGCTATGTAGCAGAGTACTATGTGAGGTATAGAGAGGTACAATGTGAGGAATAGAGAGGTAGTGTAGAGCACAGAGGTAGAGAGGAGAGTTGAATGGGAGGCAGAGAGAGTGGTGGTGCGAGTACTATGAGGTATAGAGAGTACAGTAGAGTACTATGTGAGGTATAGAGAGGTGCAGTAGAGCACAATGAGGTATAGAGAGGCAGAGCAGACACTAGTATAGAGGTGAGATGAGAGTACTATGTGAGGGGTATAGAGGCAAAGTACTATATGAGGTATAGAGGCAGAGTACTATGTGAGGTATGAGAGGCATAGTGCTATGTGAGGTATAGAGAGAGAGAGTAGACTATGTGAGATATAGAGGTAGGAGGCTGGTGAGGGAGAGAGGTGAGGTATAGTGAGGTATTGGAGAGGTACTGTAGAGTACTATGAGGTATAGAGAGGTCAAATGACATATGTGAGGTATAGAGAGTGTGAGAGCTACAGTAGAGATGGTGCAAGGTATAGAGAGGTAGAGAGAGTACTGCTGGAGGTATAGAGAGGCAGAGAGAGTACATATGTGAGGTATAGAGAAAGAGAGCACAGAGAGGCATAAGAGAGGAATACTATGTAGGCAAGAGGTAGCACTATGAGGTACAGAAAGGCATGGTAGAGTGCTATGTGAGAGGCAGAGTGCTATGTGAAGTATTGTGAGGCACAGAGGTATAGAGAGAGTAGCATAGAGAGGTAGAGTAAAGTGACGTATAGAGGTAGAGGAGAGAGGTAGAGAGAGTGCTGGGAGGTATAGAGATGTAGAGTAGAGTGCTATGTGATGTATAGAGAGGTAATAGAGTAGAGCAGAGTGCTATGTGTGGTATGGAGAGGTAAAGTGAGGATAGAGGTAGAAGCACTAAGGTATAGAGGAGAGTACCAGGAGAGTAGAGAGGTAGAATACTGTGTGTGGAGGTAGCAGAGAGGAGCACTATGAGGTATGAGAAAGGCACAGGCAGAGTGCTAAGGGGAGGTAGCAGAGGTAGAGCTATGTGAGGTATACAGAGGATAGTGCTATGTGGAGGTATGCAGGAGGCCTGTAGAGTGCTAAGAGTGTATAGAGAGGTAGAGTACTATGTGATTATAGAGAGATACAGGAGAGACAAAGGAGTGCAGAGAGGTAGAGTAGAATGTGAGGTATAGAGAGGTACAGAGTACTAAGGGGATGTATAAAGAGGTAGAGTAGAGGGAGGTATAGAGAGGTAGAGAGTACTATGTGAGGTATAGAGAGTGTAGAGTACTATGTGAGGTATAGAGGTAGAGTACTAGCAGAGGTAGAGTACTATGTGGAGAGACAGAGAGTGCTATTTGAGCAGAGTGCAGAGTGCTATGTGAGGTATAGAGGTAAGTAGAGTACTATGTGAGACATAGAGAGAGAGAGGGGTTTGAGACAAGGAGATAGGCAGAGTAGAGTACTATGTGAGGTATGGAGGGCAGAGAGTACTATGTCAGTAGAGAAAGAGGTACAGAGCAATTATACTGGGGTATAGAGAGGTAGAGGCTATGTGAGCAGAGAGAGGCTATGTGAGGTATAGAGAGGTAGAGTACTATGTGAGGTGTAGAGAGGTAGAGAGGGTACTATGTCAGAGAGGTAGAGTACTATGGGAGGTATAAGAGTAGAGAGGAGAGAGGTAATAAGTAGAGATAGAGTAGAGTACTATGTGAGGTATAGAGAGGTAGAGTATAGAGGTATAGAGAGGTAGAGTACTATGTGAGGTAGAGAGGTAGAATAGAGGCTATGTGAGGTATAGAGAGGCAGAGTACTGTGAGGAGGAGAGAGGAGAGTAGAGTAACAGATGAGGTATACATGAGTACTATGTGAGGTATAGAGAGGCAGAGAAGTATGGAGGACTAAGGAGGTGAACAGCAGAGAGGCAGAGTAAAGGTGAGTGTATAGAGAGGCAGAGAGTACGATGTGAGGTATAGAGGCAGAGTAGAGGTGAGAGGCAGAGGCAGAGTAGAGTACTAAGGGGAGGTAGAGAGGAGAGAGCACATGTGAGGTAGAGAGGTAGAGTAGATACATGAAGTAGAGAGGGAGAGTAGAGGTGAAGATAGAGAGTAGAGTACTATGAGGAGTAGAGACAGTGAGTACTATGTGAGGTATAGAGAGGTAGAGTACTATGTGAGAGAGAGGTAGAGTACTATGTGCGATAGAGACGCAGAGCACTATGAGGTATAGAGAGGCACAGCAGAGGCAGGTGAGGCAGAGTGCTATGCACAGAGAGCAGAGTAATAAGGAGGTAGAGAGGCAGAGTACTATGTAGAGAGTGGAAGAGTACAGCAGTATAGAGAGGTAGAGTAAACTATGTGAGTTGTAGAGGAGGAGAGAGTAAGAGGAAAGGTAGAGTAGAGAGCTGGGAGGTAGAGAGAGTACTATGGGAGAGGTAGAGAGCACTATGCTATAGAGAGAGTAAACAGAGAGAGAGCAGAGAGGTAGAGTACTATGAGGTATAGAGAGGTAGAGTACTAGAGGTATAGAGAAGGGAGTGCAGAGGATAGAGAGGTAGTAAAGGGTGAGGGAGAGGCAGAGTAGAGTATGAGTAGAGAGGTAGAGAGTACTGTGATAGAGAGAGAGAGCACATGAGAGGCATAGAGAGGTAGAGGCTATGAGGTATAGAGGAGTACTATGAGGTAAGAGAGGTAGAGATGCATGAGGTAGAGAGGTAAAGAGTACTATGTGAGGCAGAGGTAAAGAAGAGGCAAGGGGAGATAGAGAGGTAGAGTGCTATGGCAGAGAGGGGTAGAGAGCTAAGGAGGCATGGAGAGCAGAGTACAGGGAGGTATAGAGAGGTAGAGTACTATGAGAGAGAGGCAGAGTACTAGAGAGGTAGAGACAGCAGTACAGAGAGGCAGAGGAGGCTATGAAGACAGAGAGGTAGAGAGAGTACTATGAGGTATAGAGAGAGGTACATTATGTAATAAGGAGGTAGAGAGCTCATTGAGGTATAAAGAGGCAGAGTACGAGGTAGAGAGAAAGGTAGAGTAGAGTACGACATAGAGGAGAGAGACATAGAAAGGTAGAGAGAGTGTGAGGCCAGAGGGGTAGAGAGACTATGTGAGGTATAGAGAGGTAGAGAAGAGTACATGTGAGGTATAGAGAGGTAGAGTAATGGGAGGTAAGTAGAGAGGTAGAGAGAGCACTATGAGGAAGAGAGGAAAGGAAGTGATAGAGAGGCAGAGTGCTGTAGCAGTAGAGAAGTAGAGTGTGAGGTATAGAGAGGTAGAGTGCTATGTGAGGTATAGAGAAGGAGTAGATGTGAGGTAGAGAGGTAGAGGCATGTGAGGTATAAAGAGGTAGTGTAGAGTGAATAGAGGTATAGAGTGGTAGAGCACTGAGGTAGGAGGCAGAGTACTATGGGATAGAGAGGTAAAGTAGAGTGCTACAGAGGTATAGAGAGAGTGCGGAGTGATGTGAGGAGGCAGAGAGGTAGAGATGAGGGAGAGTAGACAGGAGGCAGAGAGGTAGAGCAGGCACTAGGTGAGAGGTAAAGTAGAGTAGCAAGGAAGCTATAGAGGCAGAGGAGAACGTATGTGAGGTAAGGAGAGGATAGAGGGGTAGAGAGTGCTAAGGAGAGAGGTATATGACGTATAGAGAGGTAAAGAGTGTTGGGTGAGGTAGAGAGGTAGAGTACTATGAGGTATAGAGAGTAGAGGCTATGTGAGGTATAGAGAGGCAGAGTAGAGCACTAGGTGAGGTATAGAGAGGCAGTAGAGTGCACAGAGGTATAGAGTAGGAGTACTATGTGAGGAGAAGGTAGAGTACTATGTGAGGTATAGAAAGGTAAAGAAGAGTGCTATGTGAGGCACAGAGAGGTAAGGAGTGCTATGTGAGGTATAAAGAGGCAGGGTAGAGTACTATGTGAGGTATTGAGAGGTAGAGAGAGGTTATGTGAGGTATAGAGAGGCAGAGGAAAGTACTATCTGAAGGTATAGAGAGGTAGAGAGGCTAAGTGAGGTAAAGAGAGGTAGATAGAATGATATGTGAGGTAGAGAGGTATAATAGAGCACTATGTAGAGTGTAGGGTAGAGTACTATGTGAGGTATAGAGAGGTAGAGTACTATGTGAAGGAGGTAGAGACAGCTATAGAGAGAGTAGAGTAACATGTGAGGTAGAGGAAGAGTAGAGTACTATTTGAGGTACAGAGGTAGAGAGAGTACTATGTGAGGTATAGAGAGAGTACTATGTGAGGTATAGAAGGTAGAGGAGTACTATGTGAGGTATAGAGAGGTAGAGTAGAGACTATGTCAGCTATAAAGAGGTATAGTAGAGTGCAATGTGAGGCACAGAGAGGTAGAGTACTATGTGAGGTATACAGAGGTAGAGCACATGGAGGTAGAGAGGTAGAGTAAAGCTATAGAGAGGTACAGTAGAGAACTATATGAGATATAGAGAGGTAGAGTACTATGTGAGGTATAGAGAGGTATAAGGTGGCAGAGAGGCAGAGTGCTATGTGAAGAATAGAGAGGTAGAGAGAGTACATGTGAGGTATGGGAGGTAGAGTACTATGTGAGGTATAGAGAGGTAGAGAGAGGGAGGTAGAGAGGTAGCTAGAGTACTAGGTGAGGTATAGACAGGTACAGAGAGTAGAGAAGTAGAGAGAAATATGAGGTATAGAGAGGTAGAGGCTAAGGGAGGTTGAGATGTAGAGTAGAGGCTAGGTGAGGTATAGAGATGTACAGTAGAGTGCTATGTGAGAGAGGTATAGTAGAGTACTATGTGAGGTATAGAGAGGTAGAGAAACATATGAGGTATGAAGAGGCTGGGAGTGAGGTGTAGAGAGGTAGAGTAGAGACAGAGGTATATAGAGGCAGAGTACTATGAGGTATAGAGAGGTAAAGTAGTAGTGTGGAGGTATTGAGAGAGAGTACTATGTGGAGGGTAGAGAGGTAGAGTAGAGTACTATGTGAGGTATAGAGAGGCAGAGTAATATGTGAGGTAGAGAGGTAGAGTACTATTTGAGGTATAGAGAGGTGAGTACCAGTGAGGTATAGAGAGTAGAGTACTATGTGAAGTATAGACAGGTAGAGTACAGAGACGTAGAGTACTATAGAGAGGCAGTAGAGCAGTGTGAGGTAGAGAAGAGGCAAGCAGTACTATGTAAGGTATAGATGTAGAGTAGAGCACTATGTGAGGTATAGAGGAGGTAGAGTACTATGTGAGGTAAGAGAGGCAGAGCAGAGTACTAAGTGGGGAGAGGTAAGAGTAATATGTGAGGTATAGAGAGGTAGAGTAGAGTACTAAGGAGGTAGAGAGGAGTAGAGTACTATGTGAGGGATAGAGAGGTAGAGTACTATGTGTGGTAGAGGTAGAGTAGAGTACTATGGGGAGGTAGAGAGGTAGAGTAGAGTGCTGGAGGTATAGAGGGGTAGATTAGAGTGCACAGAGAGGTAGAGAGAGTACTATGAGGTAGAGAGGTAGAGTAGAGTACTATGAGCTATAGAGAGGTAGAGAGAGGCAGAGTGTAGAGTACACAGAGGTATGAGAGGCAGAACAGATGGCAGAGGAGAGAGCTATGGAGGTAGTAGAGAGGTAGAGTGCTATGTGAGGTATAGAGAGGTAGAGTAGAGTAATGGGTATGAGGTATAGGAGGCAGAACAGAGGTATAGAGAGGTAGAGTACCATGAGTGATGTAGAGTACTATGTGAGGTATAGAGAGGCAGAGATACTATGAGGTATAGAGAGGTAGAGTAGAGTACTATGTGAGGTATAGAGGTAGGACTATGTGAGGTAAAGAGTACTATGTGAGAGGTAGAGACTATGTGAGAGAGCAGAGTGCTACAAGGAGAGCAGAGAGGTAGAGTGCTATGTGAGGTATAGAGAGGTAGAGTGCTATGTGAGGTATAGAGAGGTAGAGAACTATGTGAGGTATTGAGAGGTAGAGTAGAATGCTATGTGAAATATAGAGAAGAGAGTAGAGTACTATGTGAGGTATAGAGAGGTAGATTACTAAGCCAGCAATAGAGAGGTAAAGTACAGTGCTATGTGAGGTATAGAGAGGGAGAGTACTATGTATGGTATAGAGAGGTACAGTAGAGTACTATGTGAGGTATAGAGAAGTAGAGTAGAGTACTATGTGGGGTATAGAGAGGTAGAGTACTATGTGAGGTATAGAGAGGTAGATTACTATGTTCGGTACAGAGAGGTAGAGTGCTATGTGAGGTATTGCGATGTTGAGTAGAGTGCTATGTGAGGTATATAGAGGTAGAGTAGAGGGCTATGTGAGGTATACAGTGGTAGAGTAGAGTGCTATGTGAGATGAACAGTAGAGTACTATGTGAGGTATAGAGAGGTAGAGAACTATGTGAGGTATAGAGAGGTAGAGTACTATGTGAGGTGTAGAGTGGTACAGTAGTGTGCTATGTGAGGTATAGAGAGGTAGAGTAGAGTGCTATATGAGGTATAGTTAGGTAGAGTACTAAGTGAGGTAAAGAGAGGTAGATTAGAGTACTATGTGAGGTATAGAGAAGTAGAGTACTATGTGAGGTATAGAGAAGTAGAGTACTATGTGAGGTATACAGAGGTAGAGGAGAGTACTATGTGAGGTATAGAGAGGTAGAGTCGAGTACTATGTGAGGCATGGAGAGGTAAAGTAGAGTGCTATGTGAGGTATAGAGGTAGAGTACTATGTGAGGTATAGAGATCTAGAGTACTATGTGAGGTATAGAGAGGTAGAGTACTAAGCTAGCTATAGAGAGGTATAGTAGAGTACTATATGAGGTATAGAGAGGTAGAGTAGAGTGCTATGTGAAATACTGAGAGGTAGAGTAGAGTACTATGTGAGTTATAGAGAGGTAGAGTACTATGTGAGGCATAGAGAGGATGAGTAGTATGTAAGGTATAGAGAGGTACAGTAGAGAGCTATGTGAGGAATAGAGAAGTAGAGTAGAGTACTATGTGAGGTATAGAGAGGTACAGTAGTGTACTATGTGAGGTATAGAGAGGTAGAGAACGATGTGAGGTATAAAGAGGTTGAGTACTATGTGAGGTGTAGAGAGGTAGAGTAGAGTACTATGTGAGGTATATAGAGGTAGAGCGCTATGTGAGATATAGAGAAGTAGAGTAGAGTGCTATGTGAGGTATAGAGAGGTACAGTAGAGTACTATGTGAGGTATAGAGAGGTAGAGAACTATGGGAGGTATAAAGAGGTTGAATACTAATTGAGGTGTAGAGAGGTAGAGTAGAGTACTATGTGAGGTATATAGAGGTAGAGTGCTATTTGAGATATAGAGAAGTAGAGTAGAGTGCTATGTGAGGTATAGAGAGGTAAAGTAGAGTACTGTGTGAGGTATAGAGAGGTAGAGGAGAATGCTATGTGAGGTATAGAGAGGTACAGTAGAGTACTATGTGAGGTATAGAGAGGAAGAGAACTATGTGAGGTATAGAGAGGTAGAGTAGAGTGCAATGTGAAATATAGAGAAGAGAGTAGAGTACTATGTGAGGTATAGAGAGGTAGAGGAGAATGCTATGTGAGGTATAGAGAGGTACAGTAGAGTACTATGTGAGGTATAGAGAGGTAGAGTGCTATGTGAGGTATAGAGAGGTAGAGTAGAGTGCTATGTGAAATATAGAGAAGAGAGTAGAGTACTATGTGAGGTATAGAGAGGTAGATTACTAAGCCAGCAATAGAGAGGTAAAGTACAGTGCTATGTGAGGTATAGAGAGGGAGAGTACTATGTATGGTATAGAGAGGTACAGTAGAGTACTATGTGAGGTATAGAGAAGTAGAGTAGAGTACTATGTGGGGTATAGAGAGGTAGAGTACTATTTGAGGTATATAGAGGTAGATTACTATGTTCGGTACAGAGAGGTAGAGTGCTATGTGAGGTATTGCGATGTTGAGTAGAGTGCTATGTGAGGTATATAGAGGTAGAGTAGAGTGCTATGTGAGGTATATAGAGGTAGAGTAGAGGGCTATGTGAGGTATACACTGGTAGAGTAGAGTGCTATGTGAGATGAACAGTAGAGTACTATGTGAGGTATAGAGAGGTAGAGAACTATGTGAGGTATAAAGAGGTAGAGTACTATGTGAGGTGTAGAGTGGTACAGTAGTGTGCTATGTGAGGTATAGAGAGGTAGAGTAGAGTGCTATATGAGGTATAGTTAGGTAGAGTACTAAGTGAGGTAAAGAGAGGTAGATTAGAGTACTATGTGAGGTATAGAGAAGTAGAGTACTATGTGAGGTATAGAGAAGTAGAGTACTATGTGAGGTATACAGAGGTAGAGGAGAGTACTATGTGAGGTATAGAGAGGTAGAGTCGAGTACTATGTGAGGCATGGAGAGGTAAAGTAGAGTGCTATGTGAGGTATAGAGGGGTAAAATAGAGTCCTATGTGAGGTATAGAGGGGTAGATTAGAGTGCTATCTGAGGTATAGTGAGGTAGAGTAGAGTACTAAGTGAGGTATAGAGAGGTGGAGTGCTATGCGAGGTATAGAGAGGTAAAGTAGAGTGCTATGTGAGGTATAGAAAGGTAGAGTAGAGTGCTATGTGAGGTATAGAGGTAAAGAGTGCGTGGAGGTATAGAGAGGTAAAGTGAGCAGGAGGTGGCAAGTGTAGAGTGCTCTGTGGAGGTATAGAGAGGTAGAGAGAGAGCAATGTGAGGTAGGATGGTGAGGAGAGTACTAAGTGAGGAAGGTAGAGAGGGGGAGGCAGGAGGCAGGAGAGGTAGAGTGCTATGTCAGGCAGAGAGGCAGAGAGCACAGAGGTATAGAGAGGTAGAGAGTACTAAGGTGAGGTATAGAGAGGTAGAGGCAGAGTAAAATAGGAGGCAGTATGGGAGAGGTATAGAGAGGTATAGGGGAAAGCAAGGAGGAATAGAGAGGTAGAGTACTATGTGAGATATTGTATAGTAGGAAACAGTACTATAGAGTGTATAGAGGTAGAATAGAGTGCTATGTGAGGTAAGTAGAGAGGTAGAGTAGAGTACTATGTGAGGTACAGAGAGATAGGGTAGTGTACTATGCCAGCTATAGAGGGGTAGACTAGAGTGCTATGTGAGGTATAGAGAGGTAGAGTAGAGTGCTATGTGAGATATAGAGAGGTAGAGTAGAGTGCTATGTGAGATATAGGGAGGTAGAGTAGAAAACTATGTGAGATATAGAGAGGTAGAGTACTACGTGAGGTATACAGAGGTAGAGTACTAAACCAGCTATAGAGAGGTAGAGTAGAGTACTATGTGAGGTATAGAGAGGTAGAGTAGAGTGCTATGTGAAATATAGAGAGGTACAGAAGAGTACTATGTGAGTTATAGAGAGGTAGTGTACTATGTGAGGCATAGATTGGTATAGTACTATGTAAGGTATAGAGAGGTACAGTGGAATACTATGTGAGGTATAGAGAAGTAGAGTAGAGTACTATGTGAGGTATAGAGAGGTAGATTACTATGTTCGGTATAGAGAGGAAGAGTGCTATGTGAAGTATAGCGATGTAGAGTAGTGTGCTATGTGAGGTATAGAGAGGTATATTAGAGTACTATGTGAGTTATAGAGAGGTAGAGTACTCTGTGAGGTGTAGAGAGGTACAGTAGAGTGCTATGTGAGGTATAGAGAGGAATAGTACTAAGTGAGGTATAGAGAGGTAGAGTAGAGTACTATGTGAGGTATAGAGAAGTAGAGTACTATGTGAGGTATACAGAGGTAGAGTAGAGTACTATGTGAGGTATAGAGAGGTAGAGTGGAGTACTATGTGAGGTGTAGAGATGTAGAGTACTACGTGAGGCATAGAGAGGTAGAGTGCTATGGGGAGGTATAGAGAGATAGAGTAGAGTGCTATGTAAGGTATAGGGATGTAAAGAAGAGTGCTATGTGAGGTATAGAAAGGTAGAGTAGAGTGCTATGTGAGGTATAGAGGGGTAGAGTAGAGTGCTAAATGAGGTAGAGCAGTGCTGGTGAGGTGGCAGAGAGGTAGAGTAGAGTACTAAGTGAGGTATAGAGAAATGGAGTAGAGTGCTATGTGAGGTATAGAGAGGTAGAGTAGAGTGCTACAGTATGTGAGGTATAGATAGGTACAGTAGAGTGCTATATGAGGTATAGAGAGGTAGAGTAGAGTGCTATGTGAGGTATAGAGAGGTAGAATAGAGTACTATATGAGGTATAGAGAGGTAGAGTACTATGTGAGGTATAGAGAGGTAGAGTAGAGTACTATGTGAGGTACAGAGAGATAGAGTTGAGTACTATGCCAGTTATAGAGAGGTAGAGTAGAGTGCTATGTGAGGTATAGAAGGTATAGAGAGGTAGAGTACTATGTGAGGTATAGAGAGGTAGAGTGCTATCTGAGGTGTAGAGATGTACAGTAGAGTGCTATGTGAGGTTTAGAGAGGTAGAGTAGAATGCTATGTGAGGTATAGAGAGGTAGAGTACTATGTGAGTTATAGAGAGGTACAGTAGAGTACTATGTTAGTTATAAAGAGGTAGAGTAGAGTGCTATGTGAGGTATAGAGAGGTAGGGTAGAGCTGCGAAGACTTGGGGTGAAGTGCTATCTGGGGTGTAGAGATGTACAGTGGGGTACTCTGTGAGGTTTAAGGGGTAGAGTAGAGATGCTAGCATGTGAGGTATAGAAGTGCCAGAGTACTATGTGAGTTATAGAGGTACAGTAGAGTACTATATTTAGTTATAAGAGGTGGGTGCTGGCAGGTATGAGGCAGGGTAGGCACAAGACTGCCTCTGACTATGGACGGAGCTGCGAGGAACACTCTTTTGCTGCATGTTTGAGCAGTCTGCAACTTCGTTGTGATAGGACCTCAATCCTGATTGTGCTTACTCAACATAGTGACAGTGCAATTACCATCACAGATTGTGAGAAAATTCCCTTCTGGAAGAAACAAATATTTGGGCTCCCCAATTTTGACTACTACCCATTAAATCTACGTCCCTGGATTGGCCAATCAGTGGTGCTTACGGTGGCGTGATGCATGCGTTTACTGCAGTTAACTCTGATTGGCTAACCGAACGTGGCATTAATTGAGTAGGCTGTCTCTGCTCTCCTAGGAGTCCTCTTCTTTTCCTTTTTCATCCCCTCATGCCTCCGTTCAGCAGACAGGAGGCGGGACTTGTGATACAGTCGATCCATGGGGACATCTGGTAATTAGGGGCACTGTCAGGGGTCACCAGTAGTGGCAACTTTCTTGAACATAACTATATTCTGGGTAGCCTGGGTGCAGAACCCTACAGGCCCGACGCTAATCCAGAAAGGGGGGGCGGGTCACTGCTCCCAGAGCAGGGCCCTGTGTTATAGGTAGAGATAGATGTAATCTAAGGAAGACTATTTGCAAGCATTGAATAAAACATAGAGATAAAGGGACACTTTCTATTGGAAGAGGAAAGAAGTGGCAGGAAATCAACTTACAACAAATTTTAAGTCCTAACTGAATATCAGCACCAACGAAGGTTTTCAAAGTAATGCAGACAAAGCTTTGGTTCAGACAAAATCCTTTAAAAGCCAGAGATGTATTTTACAATGAAGGCCCTTTGTTGTTCATCATGCCACCGACAGCGAAAAAGATCAGTTTTCGTTCGTCAATCGACCAAGAGATCAGAGACATCTGAAGACCTGAAAGATGAACTGGAACGCCAAAACAGGTGGATATGAATTGAAAGTCATTAAAATAAAAAGACTACACTCATGTTTTAAGATTACGCACGAAGAAGTTTCAATGGCTGAAAGAAGTTTTACAACAGAGACTTTCTAATATTTAACAAGTCAGTAACACCTCATCAAATAAAGAAGGAAACATTATCAGTGTAAACTTTAGCTATCTGCTACCAAATATGGAAGGCACAACCCAGGAACTGTCCAGAAAAAAAAAAGTACTACTCCAGATTATGCAGGCGACGACATACCTACACTGAATGTAAGAATACACATGTTGGCTGTCTCAACTGTAAGAGAAACAGGAATGCATACATAGGACACAGGACACGTTAACAATGGCATGCCCAATAAAAAACACATGATAAAGTACAAGGAACAAAACAAGGAAAAGAACAAAGACAAAGAAAGGATACGACATACGTCAGAAATAGCCAGAAGCGGTCCAAAGGCTCATAGACCAGAATCCTACATATTAAACCTAAGTAGACATATTACATGACAAAGGTAGCCAGATGAAGTATGATCCATGCCACATTTTGCACAATATCATTGCACCCGGATCATACAATGAGGAATTAAAGAGAAAATGTTTAAATTGAATAACCTACCAGAGAGATGATGTTCCAGAGAATCACAATCCGACTTCTTCAGGCAACATACGCAAACGAACAGAAAAGACTTCAGCTAGACAAACCAAAAGGTTTGGGCAAAGACAACAGCTGATACACAAGAAACACAAGCAAACTGATGAGATCCCAGACAAATGACTAGAAACAAGAGAAGATAGGAAATAACAAAAGGACAAACTATAAGGCAAGGATAAGGAGGAAAGCTGAATGTTGGATTAAAGTTATCACTACAACAAAACATAGAATCCCAACATCCCGAGACCAACAGGAGAGAGGACGACTGGTAAAAAACTGTGAAGGAGGGATATACAAGTGGACATAACCAAGAAAAAATCCCTAAGTGAGAAGATTACGTCTGGTCACTAATCACTACGGACAAACTAAGAATTACGACCAATGACACTGAAATAGTAGACCACCGTCAGAGTATAGAAGAGTCAGAAGCGGGAAACAGGACGATGAGTCTCCACTCAACAGTCACAATCCAAGTATAAAATAATGAATAATAGAGAAACAATGGAACTTTAGAATAATACAACACAACGTAAGAAACTGGAAGACCAGGAAAGATTAACTTTCAGTAATATATATCCAAGAAATTGGCTGACGACATACTAATAAAAACCAGTCGCATTGAGACGAAAACAACAACATAAAACTCTTTAACTATTATGTAAACCAAAGAAATAAATCATGAGGAAAAAGCGAATACTTGATAGTAGTTAAAAGAAACTTAAAATTTAAACTAATCGATGACTTCAGGATGAATTTCTAACAATAAAAATAAATACAACTCAAAAGAGACATATTATTGCTACTACTTATCTCACAGACGACCCTACTTACCTATAGAAGACCTGTAAAATTATTAACAATAGTCATCAAATGCATCTGGAGACTTTAACACTTGAACCTTAAGTTTTGACAATACAAATATAACGTCGTGAGGAAACGCCGTAATCAGACATTAATAAATTTAAGGAAAATCAATCTCATCTGGGTCCCTAACTTGGCCTGGAGAAATCACAATACACAATCGACACCAGACAAAATTTTTACCAACATGACCTTTTTCAATTTACCATAGCCACAGGAGGATTTTACGAACATTGACCATCTGCCAATTATACTAACACTGTCAACAAGCCCATACAGATACCAACAAAGGGAGCTGAAAATGAGTAAAACAGACTTAGGACAGCAAAAGACGACTTAGGTAATCACCATAAATTAACCTACAAGGAAAACGAAGACATAGACTCGAAATGGACAGACTGCACTCCTTCGTAAAACATCATCTATAACCAAGGCACTCCCTGCTTACACTTTAGAACATTGCAACAACAGACTACAGAAGAAGTTAAATTAATTCAGACCCATTACAATGAAATAAACAGGTATATGGAAAGACACGGCAGTAACAGATGGCTATATATACGACACAGATAGCACTACAGATAAAATTAAGAGACGCGCATATGAGGAAGCAAACATTAAAAATGGGTTGATATTATAATGGCGGCTGACATGACTAAAGACACAAAACATTTTTGGACTTCCATAAACAAGATGATGAGCTATAAGCAAAAAAACACCTTACATTAAAGACCGAAATGGAACAAAGGTACTGAGAAAATGATACAATCAGCATTCAAAGGGAATGGGTAAGGATTTTTAAAAATATCAGATGAGGAAAATGCAGGGTACGATAGTAAAGAACACGAAGAAAGGCTAGAAGACGAAATGGGAAGACACATACATAGAAAGAACCACCCCCCAAAGAAGCAATATATAGACGATAACTTATTACCTAATAATCAAATAATATGGGAGAAATGATGCACTGTCTGGGAAGTTTAGGAAAAAAAGCCCCAGGCTCTGGTATTACAGAAATATGATCCTTAGATCTACTGAAAAGCATCTTAAAAAACACTATTAAACATTTATAACGCATGTATCTTTAGTTTACTTTCCAGACAAACTAAAATATGCTAAAATGATATTTATTCCTAAATTAAGACAATGAAATAATATTCAAATATCTCTTTATTAGAAATTACAGAAATTATTATTAGAAAAATTTGCAGTCATGACTTATAGCCTTTTAACACAACATGGGAAAACTAACAACAGACAACATGGTTGCTGCAATAAAATGCTAACTGCAATAGCTATAATAACGGAAACCATTGCAATGAAAAAAAGCAGGGTAACCGAATCAATATAATTTTTAAGGATGTTTACAAGGCTTTTGAGTAAAGTTTGGCATTTAGGCAATGTAAAATATTAAAACTGGGACTTGTGATACTTGCTAAAGAATATTGTCATAACTATTTAGATGATAAGGAAGCATAAATTCAAATTACGACTTTGGAACTATGACTTTAATCTTGAGGTGGAGTACCTCCAAGGAGGATGCCTTTTCTCAACACTATATATACAATTTATGCTTAGACACACACCCCAACCTACCCCCGTTAGCAGAATAGCAAAATGTTTGCTGATGATAATACTCAAGTATCATACCCAGGAAAATCAAACAATTTATGGCATACACGGTAAGAGCGATAAAAAACACAAATGATTTGAGAAAAATGGAAAATCAGGACAAATAAGAACAAATTAGGTAATGCAAATAGCCAGATCAAAAGCAAGTCAGTAATAGTCGACCAGAACTACCCATACGACACTGAAAGGTACAGGATGCTTGATTAAAACTAACGCAAAAAGAGGATATATATACTTAAAAGATAAAAAGAACGACAGGCAAGAATAAGATTACTAAAAAAAATGAAACGCTTTAAGAACCTTATATTAATAAACAAAAAGAAAGGAATTTATATTTGCCATCAATCAAATTATGGACTTACCCATCCCATTAAAGACACCCTTAGTAAAACGTGCATTAAAGGTTACAAACAGTACAAAATATGGCCTCAAATTTATATATAACATAAAATATACCAGACCATCAATAATGAACAGCTACACCAAGAAACAAACCACTCTTCAGCAATCTGATGTAGATATAACAACAAGCTGTAATATTTGGAAAAAAGTGAAGCTGAACTTAACACAGAAACATATCAAAAGACTGAATTAAATAATATAGACAACGAAAATTCCAAGAACACAGTTGAGTTTAAATCAGACCAGGAAGAGAAATGAATTGAATAAATATTACCTTTAATATACATGTAAAGCATTAATAGAGAATAAAAAAAATGAAGTGACCTACGAAAACTACAACGAATATCTCTACATACAGTCGTATACTTATACAAATATTAATAATATTTAACATTTAACATTTTAACATTGACTAACATCTTGTAAAAAAAAAAAAAAAAAAAAAAAAAAAATGTATTTACCCTCCAGCTACACGAGGACCTGGGCAGAATCACTAACTCCATAAAAAAAATAATAATAATATTAATAATAACTAACAATATTGATTACCCTCCCAACTACATCAACCAGGAAAAAGTAATTTAGACCACCTCCTGCTAGCTACACATTTACATAAAGCATTAATGGGAATAAAGATGAGAGTGACCTACCAGCTCCACTAAAATGTGAGCCTCTCCATACAGTGTGCCTTTAGGCTAGCACAACTAGCACTTAACTAACACCTCAAAAAAAAAAAAAAAAAAAAAAAATAAACTACCTCCAGTTACACAAGGACCTGGGCGGGCTCACTATCAACAATAATAAAGAAATAATAATAATAAGCAGCATTATATAAATAAACCGAAATTAATACAAAGGTCTAGCGGCCAAGGAGCAGAACAAAGACAAAACACCAATAAGAAAGATGAAGCGATCTGGAATACAGATTCTTTACTCCTATTATTTCAGTTTGCACTTTTCCTTCAACCCTAATAATCTTTTTCCTCTTAACAAGACTTCGTATCGTATCGTATGTGAGTTATAGAGAGGCACAGTGGAGTACTATGTTTGTTATAAAGAGGTAGAGTAGGGAGTGCTATGTGAGGTATAGAGAGGTGAGAGTGAATTCTAATGTGAGGTATGAGGTGAGTACTATGTGACTTATGAGGCAGAGTACTATGTGGGGAGGTATGAGGTGAGAACTATGTGGGGTGTGGGGTGGGGGTGCTGTGTGGGGTGTAGAGGGGGAGGGGTGCTATGTGGGGTATAGAGATGCAGTGGGGGTGCTATGTGGTGTGGGGAGGTGAGTGCTGTGTGAGGTATGGTGGGTGCTATGTGTGGGGTGTGGGGGGTGAGGTGCTGTGGGGTATGAGAGAGATGCAGTGGGGTGTATGGGGTATGGAGGTGGGTTATGTGAGGTGTAGAGGGTGGAGGTGCTATGTGAGGTATAGAGGTGGGGTGCTATGTAGGTATAGAGGGTAGAGTGGGGTGCTATTTGAGGTATGGGGTTTTGGAGTGGAGTACTGTGTGGGGTGGGGGTGGGGGTGCTATGAGGGTGTGGAGGTGGAGTGGGGGTGTATGTGAGGTGTGGGGATGAGGTGCTATGTGTGTAGAGATGGGGGTGCTATGTGGGGTGTGGGGAGGTGAGAGATTATGTGAGGTGTAGAGAATGTGCAGTGAGGTGCTATGTGAGGGGTGTGGAGGTGAAGTGCTGTGTGAGGTGAGAGGGGTGAGGTGAGTGCTATGTGGGTGTGGGGGTGGAGTGGGGTGCTATGGGGGTTATGGGGAGGTGGAAAATGCTGTGTGGGGGTAGGGGTGGGGTGCTGTTGTGAGGTGTAGAGGTGCAGGTGAACTTATGTGAGGGTATGGGGAGGTGGGGAGCACTATGTAGGGGTGTCAGGTGTGTGCTGTGTGGGGTGTGGGGTGCCGTGGGAGTGCTATGTGGGGTGTAGAGAGGTGAGTGCTATGTGTGGGGTCTGAGAGAGATGCAGGAGGTGCTATGTGCGATGTAGAGGTGGAGTGAGATGCTGTGAGGTGGTGTAGAGGTGGGGAGTGGTGCTATGGGGTGTAGGGGTGAGGTGGAGTGCTATGTGAGTGTGGGGGTGAGTGAATTGCTATGTGAGGGGTATAGAGAGGTAGAGTGCTATGTGAGGTTATAGAGGTGAGAGTGCTATGTGAGTTATGGGGTGAGGGAGCTATGTGGGGTGGGGATGCAGTGGGTGCTATGTGGGGTGTGGGGGGTGGGTGGGGTGCTGTGGTGTGGGGGTGGGGTGGTGCTGTTTGGGGACATGGGGGAAGGTGCTATGTGAGGGTGTGTATGTGGTGGGGTGGGTGGAGTGCTATGTGGGGTGTGGGGTAGAGTGGGGAGTGCTATGTGGTGTGGGGGGTGCAGTGAGTTTCATATCAGGTATAGAGAGGTGAGAGCTATGTGGGTTATAGAGGTGGGGAGTGCTATGTGAGGTGTGGGGAGGGTGAGGTGCTATGTGGGGTGTGAGAGAGGTGAGTGGTGCTGTCGGGTATGGGGTGGGGTGCTATGGGGTTGCAGGGTGGGGTGGGTGGGGTGGGGTGGGGTGGGGAGTGCTATGTGGGGCATGGGGATGGGTGAGTGCTATGTGACGGTGGGGTGGAGAGGGGTGTGGAGGGTGGGAGTGGGGAATGTGTGTGTGGTGTGGGGTGGGGTGTGGTGCTATGGGTGTGGGGGATGTGGGGTGCTATGTGTGTTATGGGGGGATGGGGTGCTATGTGAGGTGTGGGGGGTGAGATTATGTGAGGTTATGGAGATGTAGGTGGGGTGCTATGTGAGGTGTGGGAAGTGGAGTGCGATGTGTGGGGTTTGGGGGTAGAGTGGAGTGCTATGTGGGGGTGTGGGGAGGTAGAGTAGAGTGCTATGAGGGTATAGAGGGGGTGAAATGCTGTGTGTGAGGGTGTAGAGGGTGGAGTGCTATGTAGGTGTGAGAAGGTGCAGTGAACTGCTATGTGAGGTATAGGGTGAGAGCTATGTGGGGTATGCAGAGGTGTGTGTGCTATGTGGGGTGTCTGGAGGTACCGTGGGGTGCTATGTGGGGAGGTGGGGTACTATGTGGGGTCTGGGGGATGCAGGAGGTGCTGTGGTATGGAGGAGGTGAGAGTGGGAATGCTGTATGTGGGGGTATAGAGGTGCAGTGGGGTGCTATGTGAGGTATAAAGGGTGGAGTGGGGAGTGCTATGTGGGGGTATGGGGGTGGGGTGGGGTGCTATGTGGGGTATGGGGGTGGGGTGCTATGTGAGGTTATGGAGGTAGAGTGCAATGTGAGGTGTAGAGGTGAGAACTATGTGAGGTGTGAGAGATGCAGTGGAGTGCTATGTGGGGTATAGGGGTGGGGTGGAGTGCTATGTGAGGATGGGGGTGGAGGTGGGGGTGCTGTTTGAGGGACATGGGGAGGAGATTGCTATGTGAGGTATATATGGGTAGAGTGGAGGTGAGTGCTATGGGGGTGTGGGGGTTAGAGTGAGAGTGCTATGTGGTATAGAGAGGTGCAGTGAGATTCTATGTATCGGGTATAGAGAGGTGA
This sequence comes from Homarus americanus, assembly GCF_018991925.1. Taxonomy (NCBI): domain Eukaryota; kingdom Metazoa; phylum Arthropoda; class Malacostraca; order Decapoda; family Nephropidae; genus Homarus; species Homarus americanus. The sequence goes on along the minus strand of NW_024741875.1, from coordinate 11,715 downwards.
GAGTGCTATGTGAGGTTATGGGGAGGTGGGGAGTGCTGTGAGGTGTAGAGGTGAAATTGCTATGTGAGGGTGTGGGGAGAGGTGGGGTGCTATCTCGGGTATGGGGGTGGAGTGCTATGTGGGGTGTGGAGGTAGGGTAGGTGGAGTAGGTGGGTGGGTGGGGTGGGGTGTGGGGTGCAGAGATGGGGTGGAGTGCTATGTGGGGTATGGGGAGGTGGGGGTGCTATGTGTTGGGTGTGAGAGGTGCAGTGGGTGCTATGTGGGGTATGAGAGAGGTGCAGTTGAGTGCTATGTGAGGGTATGAGAGGTGCAGTTGAGGTACTATGTGGGGTTTAAGAGGTACAGTAGAGTTCTATGTGAGGTATAGAGGGTGCAGCAGAGTACTATGTAAGGTATAGAGGTGGAGTGAGTGCTATGTGAGGGTATGGGGAGGTGCAGTTTAGAGACTATGTGAGGGGGTATAGAGGTGCAGTGGAGTGCTAAGTGAGGTGTGGGGGTGCAGTGGGGTGCAATGTGGTGTGGGGAGGTGCAGTGGAGTGCTATGCAGGTATGGGGATGTGAGGTGGAGTGCTATGTGAGGTATAGGGGTAGAGTGGAGTGCTATGTGAGGTGTAGAGGTGCAGTGAAGTGCTATGTGAGGTATGGGGGTGAGTGAGAGTGCTATGTGGGGTGTAGAGATTAGTGAGAGTGCTATGTGGGTATGGAGGGGTGAGTGGGGTACTATGTGAGGGTATAGAGGTCAGTGGAGTGCAGTGCTGGGGTGTAGGGGAGGTGCAGTGGTGCTTGTGGGGTGTGGGGGGTTCAGTGGAGTGCTATGTGGGGTATGGGGGGTGGAGTGGAGTGCTATGTGAGGTGTGGAGGTGGGGTGGTGTGTGAGGTGTTGGGGGCGTTGGTGAATGTGAGTATGGGGAGGGTGGGTGGGGTGCTATGTGAGGGCATGGGGGGAGGTGGGGAGTGGGGTGCTATGTGGGGTGGGGAGGTACTTATGAGGTGCTATGGAGGGGTATGAGAGGTGATGCAGTTACTATGTAGGGTATAGAGGGGGTGGGGTAATATGTGGGGGTATGAGGTGATGAGATACTATGCAGGTATGGGGAGGTAGGTGGGGAGTGCTATGTGGGGGTGTGGGGGAGGTGGGGTGGGGTGCTGTGTGGGGTGTGGGGAGGTGCAGTGGGGTGCTGTGTGGTGTGGGGGTGGTGGGGTGCTGTGTGGGGTGTAAGGTGCAGTGGGGTACAGTGTGAGGTGTAGGGAGGTGCAGTTGAGTGCTATGTGAGGGTATGGGGTGCAGTGGGGTGCAATGTGGGGTATGAGAGGTACAGTGGGGTACTATGCAAGGTATGAGAGATGTGGGGTAGAGAGTGCTATGTGAGGTATAGAGAGGTAGAGGTAATATGTGAGGTATGGAGAGCTGCAGTGAGTATGTGTGGAATGAGAGGTGCAGTGGGGTGCAATGTGGGGTGTAGGGGGTGTGAAGTGCTATGCAAGGTATAGAGATGTGGGGGTGGGGGAGTGCTATGTGAGGGTATCGAGGGGTGGGGTGGTATGTGGTGTGAGGGCGTTGTGCTATGTGAGGGGTGTGGATGGATGGGGTGGACTGTGTGTGGGGTGTGGGGGTGGGGAGTGGGGTGCTATGTGGGGGTATGGGGAGGTGGGGTGGGGTGCTATGTGAGGGGTGTTGGGGAGGTGGAGTGGGGGTGCTATGTGGGGTGAGGATGGGTGGGGTGCTATGTGAGGTGTGGAGAGGTGAAGGAGTGATATGTGTGATGTGGGGGTGCAGAGTGTGTGTGTGAGGTATGGGGAGGTGCAGTGGAGTGCTATGAGGGTGTAGAGGTGGAGTGGGGTGCTAAGTGAGGGGTGTAGAGAGGGTAGAGAGTGGGAGTGCTATGTGAGGTATAGAGAGGTGCAGTAGAGAGTGCTATGTGAGGGTATAGAGAGGTAGCTATGTGAGGTATGGGGGAGGTGGGGAGTGCTATGTGGGGTATGAAGGTTCAGTGAGACTGCTATGTGGGGTATAGGGGTAGAGGTGCTATGTGGGGTATGCAGAGGTGTTGTGCTATGTGGGGCATACAGAGGTGCAGTGAGGTGCTATGTGAGGTATAGAGGTGGAGTATAGTGTATTTGAGATGTGGGGGTAGTGAGAGTGCAATGTGAGGTATAGAGGTTAGAGTGCTGTGAGGGTATAGAGAGGTAGGTAGAGTGCTGTGAGGTATAGAGAGGTAGAGTAGAGTGCTGTGATGTATAGAGAGGGTAAAATAGGGTGCTATGTGAGGTATAGACAGGTGAAGTAGAGTGCTATGTGCGGTGTATGGAGGTGGGGGTGCTATGTGAGGTGTAGAGAGGTGAGGTGTTGTATGTGAGGGTGTCAGAGGTGCAGTGGAGTGCTGTGTGGGGTATATAGAGTAGAGTGGGTGTTATGTGTGGGGTATGGGGAGGAAAAGTGAGGTGCTATGCAGGTGGGGGTTGGAGTGGAGTGCTAAGTGAGGGTATAGAGGGTAGAGTGGGGTGCAATGTAGGTATAGAGAGGTGAGAGTAACGTGCTATGTGAAGTGTTTAAGGTAGGGATTGAGTGCTATGTGAGGTATGAGAGGTGCAGTGCAGTACTACGTGAGGTGCAGAGAGGTGCAGTACAGTACTATGTGAGGGCTGAGGAGGTACAATGGGTGTGTGTGAGATATAGAGGTGGGAGTGCTATGTAGGGGTATAGAGGGGTGGAGTGGGGTGTGGTGTGGGGTGTAAGGGTGGGTGGGGTGCTTGTGGGGCATAGAGGGTTAGTGGCGTCCTGTGTGGGTGTAGAGGGTAGAGTGGGGTGTGTGTGGGCATAGAGAGTTCAGTGGGTACAATGTGAGGTATGAGAAGTTACAGTTGAGTGCAGTGTGAAGGTATAGAGGTAGAGTGAGTGCTATGTGAGGTATAGAGGTGGAGAGTACTATGTGAGGGGATGGGGTTGAAATACTATGTGAGGTATAGAGAGGTAGAGAGTGTATGTGAGGTATAGAAAGTTACAGTGAGTGCTATGGGAGGTGTAAGTGAGTAAGTGTGTGGTATGAGGGGTGCAGTGGCGTGCTATGTGAGGTTATAGAAAGGTGGAGTTAGAGTGTTATGTGAGGTATAGAGGTGAGGGGCTATATGAGGTATAGGGGTTTACAGTTGAGTGCTATGTGAGGTATAGAGGCAGAATGCTGTGTGTGGGGTGTGAGAGTGCTATGTGAGGGGTATAGAAAGGTGTTGGGGTCTGTGTGGGTGTGGGGAGGTGCAGTGGGGAGTGCCCTGTGAGGTGAGACGTAGAGTGGGGTGCTTGTGGAATACAGAGGTAGATTAGAGTAACATGTGGGGTATAGAGGGGGTAGAGTGAGTACTATGTAAGGCATAAAGAGATAGAGTAGTGTACTATGTGAGGTTATGGGGTTGTGTAGAGTACTATGTGGTATAGAGAGGTGCAGTGAGGTGTGCTATGTGAGGTATAGAGGTAGAGTGAGGTGCTATGTGAGGGCATAGAGGAGGTGCATTGGTGTGCTTGTGTGGGGTATAGAAGGGTGAGAGTACTATGTGAGTTATAGAGATAGGTACTATGTGAGGTATAAAGAGGGGTAGAAGTTGCCTGTGTGAGGTATGTGAGGTACAGTGGGTGCCATGTGGGGTATAGAAGGTAGAGTGAGAGTGCTATGTGAGGTTATAGAGAGTCAGTAGAGTACTATGTGAGGTATGAGAGGGTGCAGTGCTATGTTAGGTATAGAAGGTAGAGGTGCTATGTGAGGTATAGAAAGGTTGGTGACTGCAATGTGAGGCATGGGGGAGTGGGGTAGAGTGCTATGTGAGGGTGTAGAGGTCAGGTGGGTGCTATGTGAGGGTATGGGGAGGTGGAGTGGTGTGCTATGTGAGGTATAGAGAGGTAGAGTGAGGTGCTATGTGAGGGGGTATAGGGTGGGAGTGCTGTGTGGGGGGTGTGGGGAGGTACAGTGGGGTGCTATGTGAGGTAGAGGCAAAGTGCTATGTGAGTATAGAGAGGTGAGAGTGGGAGTGCTGTGTGGGTGTAGAGGAGGTGAGGTGAGTACTATGTGGTGTTGGGGGAAGAGTGCTATGTGGGGTATAAGTGAGGTGGAGTGGGGATGTTGTGTGGGGTATAGAGGTGGGTGCTATGTGAGGGTATGGGGGGTGAGGAGGAGTGCTATGTGGGGTATGGAGGGTAGAGTAGAGTGCTGTTTGAGGCATAGGAGGAAGGTGCTATGTGTGTGGCATTGAGTAGGTGAAATTGGGTTGGTGCTATGTGAGGGTATAGAGGTAGAGTGTAGTACTATGTGAAGTGTATAAGAGGAGAGTGGGATCTATGTGAGGTGTAGAGGTGGGTAGTACTATGTGAGGTATAGAGAGTGCAGTGAGGTGTATGCAGGGTATAGAGATGTAGGTAGAGTGTATGTGAGGGTATAGAGAGGTGAGAGTGCTATGTGAGGGTATGATGAGTGGTGTAGAGGTGCTATGTGAGGGATGGAGGGGTGAGTAAGATTGATGTGAGTGTATAGAGGTGCAGTGGGGTGCTATGTGGGGTGGGGGTGATGAGAGTGCTATGTCGGAATAAGAGGTGAGGTGCTGTGTGAGGAATGAGAGGTGGGTTTGAGTGCTGTGGGGGTATAGAGGTCAGGTACTATGTGAGGTATAGAGGTGAGTGCTATGTGAGGTATAGAGGGTAAAGTAGAGCTGTGTGGGGTATAGAGAGGTGTGGTGGGGTGATGTGTGTGAGATAGAGAGGTAGAGGTGCTATGTGAGGTATAGAGGTGAGTGCGAGTGCTGTGTGAGGTATGGTGAGGTGGGGTGCTATGTGAGGTATAGAGGGTGAAAAGTAGAGTGCGATGTCGGGTATGGGAGAGGTATGGTGAGGTGCTATGTGAGGTATAGAGAGGTGGGGTACTATGGAGGTATAGAGATAGATTCAGGTGCTATGTGAGGTATGGGGGGTGAGAGTGCTATGTGAGGTGTGAGGGCCAGGGTTGGTGCTGTGGGTATGAGGGTGCAGTGAGGTGCTATATGAGGTCTAGAGGTTAGGGACTATGTGAGGTGTATAGATTGGTAGAGTAGAGAATGCTATGTGAGGTGATAGAGGTGAGTAGAGTGCTATGTGGGGTATAGGGGTTACAGTGGGGGTACTATGCTGGGTGTAAAGATGTGGGGAGTGGGTGCTATGTGAGGTATGGGGGGTAGAGTGGGAGTGCTATGTGAGGGGTATGGGGGTGCAGTGAGTGCTATGTGAGGGTGTAGAAGGGTGAGTCTAGCCATGTGGGGGTGTGGGGGCATTGTGCTGTGTGGGGTGTGGAGTTAGTGGGTATAGTGAGCTACTATGTGGGGGTGTAGAGAGGTGCAGTGGAGTGCTATATGAGGTGTAGGGGAGGTGGGGACTCTGTGTGGGAGGTGGAGTGAGTGCTATGCAGGGTGTGGGGGGTGCAGAGTGGAGTGCTCTGTGGGGTGTGGGGAGGTGAGATGAGGTGCTGTGGTGCATGTGAGGTGAGTGGGGTGCACTATGTGAGGGTGTAGAGGTGGTGAGGTGCTGTGTGGAGGTTATGGAGGTGCAGTGGAGGTGCTATGTGAGGTGTAGAGGAGGTGAAAATGGTGTGTGAGGGTGTGGAATGGTGGGAGTGCTGTGTGAGGTGTGGGGGTAGGTGTATGTGGGGTATGCAGAGGTGTGTGCTGTGTGTGTAGGGAGGTGCAGTGGGGGTGCTATGTGGGGTATGAGAGGTGGGGAGTGGGGATGTGGGGTGTGGAGGTGGGTGCTGTGTGAGGTATGAGAGGTGGAGTGGGGTGCTATGTGGGGTATGGAGAGGTGTTGTGCTATGTGGGTATGAGAGGTAAGTGGAGTGCTGTGTGAGGTATGGGGGGTAGGTAGGTGCTTTGTGGGGTATAGAGGTGGTGAGGTGCTGTGTGAGGTGTGGGGAGGTGCAGTGGGGTGCTATGTGAATGTAGAGGTGAAGTGAGTGTAGTGGGGTATAGAGAGGAACAGAGTGGGAGTGCTATGCAAGGTATGAGAGGTGAAGTAGGTACTATGTGAGGTATAGAGAGGGGCTGATAAGAGGTGTGTGAATGTAGAGGTGAGAGTGCTATGTGAGGTATAGACAGGTAGATTAGTGCTATGTGGTATGGGGGTGAGAGTGCTATGTGAGGTATAGAGAGGTGAAGTAAAGTGTTATGTGAGGCATAGAGAGGTACAGTAGGGGTTCTATGTGAGGTATGAGAGGGACAGTGCAGTGCTTGTGAGGGTATAAAGGGAGAGTGGGAGTGCTATGTGGGGTATAGAGAGGTGAGCAGAGTTCTATGTGAGGTTTGAGAGAGGTACAGTGGGTTCTATGTGAGGTATAGAGGTGGGTGAGAGTTACTATGTGAGGGTGTAGAGGTGAGAATGCTATGTGAGGTATGGGGGAGGTGAGTGCTATGTGGGGGTAGAGAGGTGCAGTGGGGTGCTGTGTGGGGTATGGGGAGGGTGGAGTGCTATGTGGGGTATGAGAGGTGGGGTGGGTGCTATGTGGGGTGTAGAGTGGAGGTGCTATGCGAGGGTATGAAAGGTGCAGTGGGAGTGCTATGCAGGGCATGGGGGTAGGTGGAGTGCTATGTGAGGTGTAGAGGTAGATTAGAGTGCCATGTGCAGTATGGGGGTAGAGTGCTATGTGAGGTTATAGAGGTTAAGGGTGCATGAGGTGTAGGGGTAGTGATACTATGTGAGGTATAGAGGTAGAGTGAGTGCTATGTGAGGTATGGAGGTGAGAGTGGGGTTCTGTGTGAGGTATAAGTGGAATTACTATGTGAGGCATAGAGTGGTAGAGTGAGAGTGCTATGTGAGGTGGAGTCTATGTGGTTGAGGTGCAGAGGTGGAGTGGTGTGCTGTGTGGGGTAAGAGTAGAGTCATTGTGAGGTATGGGAGGTGGGTTAGTGCTATGTGAGGGTATAGAGGTAGGTGCTATGTGGGGGTAGAGATGGAGTGCTGTAGTCAGGCATGGGGGTTGAGTGAGTGCTGTGTGGTGCAGAGGTGGGAATGGGGTATGTGAGATGAGTGGGTGTGAAGGTGCTGTATGGGGTGAGAGGTGGAGTGCTGTGTGGGGTATGGGGAGGTGGAGTGCTATGTGGTGTAAGGAGGTCAGAGTATTCTGCAGCTATTGAGGTAAGTGAAGTATGTGTGGTATAGAGGGGTGTGAAGTGCCCATAGGGTATGGAGATGTGAAAGAGTTGCATGTGAGACAGGGGTGAGTGGGTGCTATGTGAGGACACTAGGTGGGTGGAGTGGGGGTGCTATGTGGGGTGTGGGGGTGGGTGAGGTGCTATGTGGGCTATAAAGGGGTAGGAGTGTGGTATGTGAGGTTGTAGAGGTGCTATGTGAATTATGGAGGTTAGAGTGCTATGTGGGGGTATGGGGTAAGGAGTGCTATGTGGTGTAGAGATCTGAAGTGCTGTATGTGGTATGGGGGTAGAGTGCTAAGCTGGCTATGGAGGGGTGTAGTGGGGTGCTGTGAGGTATGAACAGTGAGTGGTGCTTGTGAAGTGCTGGGAGGTAGAGTGAGTATGAGTTATGAGAGGTGGGAGTGCTATGTGAGGGGATGGGGAGGATGAGTAAATATGTGGGTATGGGGGTGCAGTGGGGGCTAATGGCAGAATGGAAGTGGGTGGGTGCTGGCAGGGGTATGGGGGAGGGTGCAGTGGGTGCTATGGGAGGTGTAGAGGTGAGAACATGTGAGGTATATGGGTTGAGTGCTATGTGGGGGTGTGGAGGGTAGGTAGAGTGTATGTGAGGTATATGGGGTGGGGCATATGTGAGATGTAGTGGGGAGTGGGGTTATGTGAGGGTATGGAGGGGTACAGTGCTATTGAGTGTAGAGAGTGAAACTATGTGGTGTAGAGGTTGAGTACTATGTGAGGTGTGGGGGTAGAGTGAGAGTGCTATGTGGGGTATATAGAGGTGGGGAGCGCTATTTGAGGTGTAGGAGTGAAGTGGGGGAGTTTGCATGTGAGGTGTGTGGAGGTGAAGTGGGGTGTGTGAGGTATGGGGGTGGGGAGAATGCTGTGTGGGGTGTGGTGCGTGGGGTGCTATGGAGGTATGGGGGTGAAAGCTATGTGGTGATGAGGGTTGGTACTATGTGGGGTGTGGGGGTGTGAAATGCAGGTGCTGTATGTGGGGTATGGGGGAGGTGGGGTGCTATGGGGTATGAGAGGGTGAGGTGCTGTGTGGGGGTGTGGAGGGGTGAGTGGGTGCTGTGTATGTGGGGGAGAGGTAGGTGCTGTGTGAGGGTGTAGGGGGTGGGTTACTATGCCAGCAATGAGGGTAAGTACAGTGCTATGTGAGATTATAGAGGAGTGCTATGTGTGGGTGTGAGGGTACAGTGGGTGCTATGTGGTGTGGAGTGGGGAGTGCTGTGTGGGGTGGGGTGGGTGCTATGTGGGGGTGTGGGGTGGTGCTATGTTAGGTGGAGAGGTGGGGTGCTATGTGGTGTGGAGTGTTGGTGGGGAGTGCTATGTGATTATATGGGGGTATAGTGGGGCTGTGGGTATGGTGGTGGAGTGAGTGCTGTGGGATGAAGAGAGGTAGAGTGCTATGTGGGTATAGAGAGGTGAGAACTATGTGAGGTGTGGGTTGGGACTTTGTGGGGTGTGGGAGGTGGAGTGGGGGTGCTATGTGGGTATATATGGGGGGTGGGAGTTACTGTGTGAGTGTATGGGGAGGTGAGATAGATGTGTGGGGTGTAGAGAATTGAGTGGGGTTACTGTGGGGTGCCAGGAGAGGTGAGTGCTATGTGAGGTTATGGGAGGTTGGATTAGTGTGAAGGCTATGGGGGGTGGGGTGCAGTGCTGTGTGAGGGTATGGGGGGAGTGCTATGTATGGTGGCAGAGTGCAGTGGAGTGCTGTGTGAGTGTGGGGTGGGTGCTGTGTGGGGTGTGGGGTGGAGTGCTATGTGGGGTGTGGGGAGTTGCAGTGTTCATTGGGAGGGTGTGGTGCTATGTGGGGTGTGGGGTGGTACGTGGTGTGCTGTGTGAGGGGGTATGGAGAGGTGGAGTGGGTGAATGTGAGGTGTGCAGTGGTGGGGAGTGGAGTGCTGTGTGGGATAGACAGTGAGTGCTATGTGGGGTATAGAGGTAGAGAGCTATGTGAGGGTATAGAGGTGAGAGTGCTATGTGAGGTGTGGGGTGGTGCAGTGGTGTGCTGTGTGGGGTATGGGGTGGAGTGGGGTGCTATTGAGGGTATGGTTAGGTGGAGTGCTAAGTGGGGTAAGGGTGATTGGAGTGCTGTGTGTATATAGAGTGGGTGCTGTGTGAGGGGTGAGAGAGTGCTATGTGGGGTATGGGGGGTGGAGTCAGGTGCTATGTGAGCATGGAGAGGTTAAGTGGGGGTGCTATGTGAGGTATGAGAGAATTGAAGTGGATTCTATGTGAGGGTATGGGGGGTGGTAGGGTGCTCTGTGAGGGTATGGTGGGGATGAGTGGAGTGCTAAATTGAGGGTATAGAGGTGATTGGAGTGTATGCGAGGTATGGGGGAGTAAGGGTGGGTGCTATGTGGGGTATGGAAGGTGGAGTAGGTGCTGTGTTAGGTGTGGGGATGTGAGTGGGGTGCTGTGAGGTGTGGGGGGTAAAGTGGGTGCTGTGAGGGGTGGAAAGGTGGAGAGGAGTTATGCTGTGGGGTGCTGTGAGGGTGTGGGGTAGAGTGAGTGTGGGGGTATGAGGGTGGAGTGCTGTGAGGTATAGAGAGGTGGTGTGTGAATAAGGGAGAGGTGGGGGTGCTATGTGGGGTATGAGAGGTAAGTGGAGGTGTATGTGAGGTATAGGAGGTGGAGTGGGAGTGCTGTGGGGTGTAGAGGTGGTGCTGTGTGGGGATAGAGGTAAAGTGGTTAACAGTGTGTGAGGTGTGGGGAGGGTGCAGTGGGGTGCTATGTGGGGAATAGAAGTGGAGTGCTATGTGAGATATTGAGGGTAGATTGCAGTGCTATGGGTATGGGGTGGAATGGAGGTGCTATGAGGTGTAGAGGGTAGTGGAGTGCTATGTGGTGAGAGGGATGGGGAGTGTGTGCTATACTTGGCTATGGGGGTGGACTGGAGTGCTGTGTGGTGTAGAGAGGTGAGTGGGGTGCTGTGTGTGGGGATATGATGGAGTAGAGTGCTGTGTGGGGATGTGGGGGTGGGGTGAAACTGTGTGTATGGGGTTGAGTGCTGTGGAATGTGCTCACAGAGGTTAAGTGTGGCCAGCTATGGGAGGTGCAGTGGAATTATGTGTGAGGTTATGGAGGTGGTGTACTTGTGGGGCATAGATTGTGTACTGTAGTATAGCGTGTGATTGTGGTGTGAGGTATAGAGAGGTGGAGTGCTATTGAGTTATGGAGGTGGGTGCTCTGTGGGGTGTGGGAGGTGCAGTGGAGTTGCTTGTGGGTGAGGGTTTGGGGGAGAGGGTGTAAATTGAGGGTGTGGTGGTGGGTGGGGTGCTGTGTGGTGTGGAGAATGGGTGCTGTGTGGGGTGAGGTTGGGGTGGGTGTGTGGGTTGGGGTGGTGCTGTGTGGGGATGTGGGGATGTGGGTGCTACGTGGGGAATGGGGAGTTGGGGGTGCTGTGGGGGGTATGAGGTTGGGTAGTGGTGTGTATGAGGTATGGGATGTAAGAGGTGCTATTGGTGTAGAGGGTGGGTGGGATGTGTGAGGGGTATGGGGGGTGGGTGAGTGCTTTATGGTGTGGGGAGAGGTGGAGTGCTGTTCTGTGTGGGGGTATGTGGGAGGTAGAGTAGAGAGTGCTAGGTGAGGTATAGAGGTAGAGTGCAGTGCTATGTGAGGTATAGAGGGTAGAGTGAGGTACTAAGTGAATTGTGGGGGAGGGTGTGGTGGTATGTGGGGTATGGGGTGGGGTGCTATGTGAGGTATAGAGAGGTGGGTAGAGTGCTATGTGAAGTTGTAGAGAAATGGAGTGGGGTGGTATGTGAGAGAATGGGGGGTGAGTGGGGTGCCAGTGTGTGAGGTATAGGTGGGTGCAGTGAGGTGCTGTGTGGGGTGTGGAGGGTGAGTGGGGTGCTGTGTGGGGTGTGGGGGTGGAGAATAGGGGTGCTATGTGGGGTATGGGGTGGGGTGCTATGTGAGGTGGTGGGAGGTAGAGTGGGGTGCTATGTGGGGTTGGAGAGATGGGTTGAGTGCTATGTAGTTATGAGAGAGGTAGAGTGGAGTGCTATAGAGAGGTATAGAGAGGTAGAGTACTATGAGGTATAGGAGGTGAGTGCTATCTGAGGGTGTGAGAGATGTACAGTAGAGTGCTCTGTGAGGTTTGAAGAGAGAGTGGGGAATGCTATGTGAGGGTATAGGGAGAGTACTATGTGAGTTATGAGAGGTACAGTGAGAGTGCTATAGTAGTTATAAAGAGGTAGAAGTAGAGTGCTATGTGAAATTATAGAGGTAGGGTGGGGCAGAGCTGCCTCTGACTGCTGGACCCGGAGCTGCGAAGATTTGCCTCTTTGCTGCATGTTTGAGCAGAGTCTGCAACTTCGTTGTGATAGGACACTCAATCCTAGTGATTGGCTTACTCAACATAGTGACAGTGCAATTAAGATTGTACGGAAAATTCAACTTCTGGAAAACAAATATTTGGGCTCCCCAATTTTGACTACTACCCGTGCGTCTACGTCCTGGATTAGCCAATCAGTGGTGCCCCACAATTTACAGTAATTGCATTTCTGATTAGCTAACGAACGTGGTAGGAAGTGTAAACATCTCCGTTCT
>NW_024741874.1:0-15556 GCF_018991925.1 Homarus americanus | reverse complement strand
GTTCAGCTGGTTATTGCCAGGTGTGGCCGTAGTTCAGCTGTTGTGTATTGCCAGGTGTGGCCGTAGTTCAGCTGGTTATTGCCAGGTGTGGCCGTAGTTCAGCTGGTTATTGCCAGGTGTGGCCGTAGTTCAGCTGGTTATTGCCAGGTGTGGCCGTAGTTCAGCTGTTGTGTGATTTAGGAACAAATTTACTTTGGATGGAAATTTGTGACGTCGCTGTATAATGTTTTGTGGTCTGTTATGTTGTATTAGTATTTATAAATTTACATATTTGGTAAGATGTTTGTGAAATACTCATTATGTTATGTTTAATCTTACCTTTACACACGCAAACACACACATACACACACACTCACTCACTCACTTTTGACTTTATGCTGTCTAATTACTGTTATCTTGTCCCTTTGCAGGTAAGTGAGACGCATCAATAACGTATCGAGGAAGACCCCAGTAACAGCGGTACGGTGAGGCCTAATGAAAGACGGTGTGTAGCAGCCAGTGGTGGGCGGGAAGTAAGCTAACTGCAGTGTAATAATCTCATCCCCCCCCCCCCTCTCTCTCTCTCTCTCTCTCTCTCTCTCTCTCTCTCTCTTCGTCGTAACTGTCTCCTTAAAACGTTCCCTCAGCCCTTAAGACTTGCACATAATCTTCTCAAGAACAAAATTTTATCCACCTCCCTCCAAAAAAAGATTCAAATAAAACCAGAAGACGACCACAAGGATCACGTCCAGAAGTAAAGTGGGACAAACTGGGACTGAGTTTTATAATTTTATTTTTCTCCTGTGTTTGCGAATTACTTTAGGAGGAGGAGGGGAAAATGTTTTAAGTTAGTGTGGCATAATTCATAGAAGCTTGAAGAGTTCTAGAGAGTCGTGGTGCATTCTCAATATGTTAAGAGGAAGCGGTGGAGGAGGTAATGATGTTAGGTATTTACAGTGTACGCGAGGTTTTGTTTTTTTTGTTTATTGTTTATATTAATTTGCTGCTTCGTGACGTTATTGCTACAATTTGACGCTGTCGGTGTTGATACTTTGTCATGACTTTGGGGTTTAATAGAATATTCGAAGTTTGGCATTTTGTAGAGGGGTAATGCAGATGCTCTCTCTCTCTCTCTCTCTCTCTCTCTCTCTCTCTCTCTCTCTCTCTCTCTGCCTGTCTTGGCATGATATGCTCCTTAAGGTGGATCATTGCTTGCGCTCACTCATACAAGATTCTCTCATTAGCATAAGTAATTTCTTCATTACGTTTTTATAGAAGATGATCGTTCCCAGGATAAGTCTTTTTTTTTTTCCTATAAAGGAAAACACACTTCCATCAGCCTCCCGAACCAGACTCACCGCCCTCAACTGTAGTCGACTGTTATTATGTGTGTCTACGGAGTTAGGGACGCTAACACCAAAGATTAGACGTCCCCAGCTAAAGTGAACCTGACCAACATAAGTTGGGGAGTCTAATCTTCAGGTGATCCGACCAAACTTACAGACTGAATGGATCCATACTAACTCTCTAGTGTTATTTGTCCTCCCAAACTACAGTTATTGAGCACCACCAAATGTACTGTACGTGTCGCATATTTACTCCTGCATGACGTGTTGCCATGGTGAGCATATTTCTTGTTATTTCACTTATATTTCCGAACAAATGTAATGAATGATATTAAATAAATATGACGATCATCAGAAGCAGAATGTTACGTAGGGTGAGTCATTCTACAAGACGGCGTTACAAGCTCGTTAACAAACATAGCCGTCAGGATGAGTGTAATACAGTGAGCGTCAGGAGAGTAAGAATTGATAAAACCTGTTCTTTATTTCCGCTTAAGACTCCCACAGCCTCCTCTTGCTGAACACTATGGCGACTTGTGATTGGCTGCTGACCAATCTCCTTTCAGTGATAACTCATTTTCTTTCCTCTGTGGTAATAAATGCTTCCTCAGTACGTATTAATTCAGTTTGCTAAGAAACATCTCTCTTGATTCTTTATTTGTTGACGACAATTGTATGTGTTAACTTAGAATAGTCATTTACGATCTTAGTTGTTGGAGCGAAGTAACATTAACATCCACTACATAACCTAACCTAACCTAAAGTAACCTAACCTAACCGCACGATGGGTAATATCACCACAGTAACCAGCTTTAACCAGCATATGCCACACAAATGTTAATTAATCTTATTTCCTCTTACCCACGATAATTTTTCCCCAGTTCTGATAATTGGCTCTAGCTTTAATCATTGTCCATAGGCCTAATAGTTTTTTTTTATATTTGTGATTATCTTTCCATTTGTCCTGATTATTATTCAGTTTGTGCTGATAATTTGTCCAAACTGTCGATAATTTTTCAATAGGTCTTATTATTTTTCCCTCCGTCCTCATTATTTCTATCTTATCCTGATAATTTTCCTTAGTTGTGATCATTTTCCCCTTGTTCTAAGAATTTTTTATCTTGTCCCTAATCGTTTTTCTTTTGTCGTGATCATTGTTACCTAGTTCTGATAAGTCCTTAATTTTCATGATTTTCCCTTTTTTTCCCTAGATCTGAATATATTTCCATAGTCCCTGATAGTCCTGATATTATTATGGGGATGACATCATGTTTCCGACAAATTTTCCCAAGTTCTAATAATTTCCCCAGTTTCTCATAATTTTTCCAACAATTCGGATAATTTTCCTCAATTTTCCCTCAATATGTCGTAAGATATTAGTATATTTTGTCTCAAGACGTAATCATAATCGTCTCACCTAATCAACTTACTCTTTCAAGGTCACTTACTTATTATAATTTAAAAGTAACTTATTTCTCACCTAGGACAGGGGATATTTGGAGAAGCTCATATATTGTATATTGTATAAGTGTGTGTTACAAGTACAGTAAATTCCTATAAATTCATTAATATTTCTTAAGTACTGTATTCGATAGGAAGTAATTAATGGCTTTATTCATATAAAGTTAGTAATTTGTTCTATCTTATTTCATAAAAAAACAATTTTTGTCTTCAATCATAGAAAGGTAGTAATTTCTATCTTCATTCACAAACACGTAGTAATTTTTATCTTCATTCATAAAAAAATGAATTTATATTAATTCATAAAAAGTAATAATTTCTTTTTTCTTAAATTAAAAAAGCAAGTAATTTCTATCTTCATCCATACAAACGTAATAATTTATATTTTCATTCACAAACCCGTAGTAATTTCTGTCTTCATTCATAAACAGATCCTTCACCCACTGTAATACACGAAGAAGCACAATTAAAAAACATGTATTAGTGTTGTAGATAAAGCCGTCTACGAGTATATCCTTTTCCGTACAAATGTTCACGCGTGAATTTGCACTGATAGCGAATGACGTGTGACAGGGGGAAGAAGAGCCGTAACCAGTGTTCCATGATTTGGCATTCCCCCTGGACAGCCTCTCATGGCATCTGTCATCCCATGGCAAGAGTACATTATCTCCCAACTGTTATATTTTCTAATTGAGAAAAACAAAACGTATTTTTTGCTTTTCTCTTTGTGTGTGTGTGTGTGTGTGTGTGTGTGTGTAATAATAATAATAATAATAATTAACGGTTTATTGAAAAAGTTCTGCAGCCCGAAGGCTGAAAATATACATTGGGCATAAATGACTTATTACATACATTGGTGGTTTAACAAAAGCCTTCATTAGAGAAAGGTAAAGGAACATACAGTGAACATACATATTAATGTAGGTGTTGAACAGCAAAAACGTAGTGTAGTAACTCCCTCCCAGATGGTGTTAGGAGGGACCTCACGTGGTGTAGTAGTTCCCTCACAGATGGTGTTATGAGGGGCCTCACGTGGTGTAGTAATTCCCCTCACAGATGGTGTTATAGGGGAGCCTCACACGTGGTGTAATATTCTCTAGATGGTGTTATGAGGGGCTGTGATCGTAGTAATTCCTCTCACAGATGGTGTTATGAGGGAACTCACGTGAATTGTAGTAATTCCCTCACAGATGGTGTTATGAGGGGCCTCACGTGGTGTAGTAATTCCCTCACAGATGGTGTTATGAGGCCTCACGTGAATAACTCCTTCACATATGGTGTTATGAGGGGCCTCACGTGGTGTAGTAATTCCCTCACAGATGGTGTTATATGGGTGAGGTGTGGTTCCAGGCCTTCCTATCGTAGACGGATTAACACATCGCTGGTAGTTGGGTTTCACGGGCCGTTATCACTGGGTATCTGGGACCTCACTGTGTGAAAGGTCAACTTGGGTACCACTGTTACTGTTGAGTTGTTCTCACTGACTTAAGCACTGTTCACCACTGTTCACCTCTGTTTAACACTGGTTCCATTTCTTTCCTAAATGAAATAGTAACTTCTGGCGTGAACTTGTTGATATTCCGGTGGGGAGGAGGGTTCAGGGGAGGGAGTTGGTATGGGCCAACATAACAGTTGACCTGGCTGCTCCGAGAGGAGCGCCAGGTACGTCTTGACCCTTCGGTGTGTGTGTGTGTGTGACTCTCTCTCTCTCTGGCTCTGTACATTTACATTATTTTTTTTTCCCCAGAAATTACTTGAATCTCGTTTTTCCAATGTTGATGTTTGTGCTTACGTGAAATATATAGATGTACCTTGTAAAGTACATTATCGCCACACAAAATGTACTGTTTGATACTTATTTTCTATTAGAGTTTGGTGGTTGGTAATTTTTCTTCAATAAGTATATATTTTTCTTTGTAACACATTATTATACGAGTCAGTGTATTGTGTGTGTTTCTTTAGTCATATTATTTACTTCAGGTTAAAGTTACACATGGACGCGATAGTTCAGTATTCTAGGTTATAACTCAGATGTATTGGTGTGTATCAACCAGATGTAGTTATTACATGATGTACAGTATTACATAATGTGTACCATAATACATAGTAAAACACTTACCTTAGCGACGTGTATTATAACACTCACCGTAGCGACGTGTAGTATAACACTCACCTTAGCGACGTGTATTATAACACTCACCTTAAGGACGTGTAGTATAACACTCACCTTAGCGACGTGTATTATAACACTTACCTTAAGGACGTGTATTATAACACTCACCTTAGCGACGTGTATTATAACACTTACCTTAAGGACGTGTATTATAACACTCACCTTAAGGACGTGTATTATAACACTCACCTTAAGGACGTGTATTATAACACTCACCTTAGCGACGTGTATTATAACACTTACCTTAACGACGTGTATTATAACACTCACCTTAGCGACGTGTATTATAACACTCACCTTAAGGACGTGTATTATAACACTCACCTTAGCGACGTGTATTATAACACTCACCTTAACGACGTGTATTATAACACTCGCCTTAACGACGTGTATTATAACACTTACCTTAGTGACGTGTATTATAACACTTACCTTAGCGACGTGTATTATAACACTCACCTTAGCGACGTGTATTATAACACTCACCTTAAGGACGTGTATTATAACACTCACCTTAGTGACGTGTATTATAACACTCACCTTAACGACGTGTATTATAACACTCACCTTAAGGACGTGTATTATAACACTGACCTTAGCGACGTGTATTATAACACTCACCTTAAGGACGTGTATTATAACACTCACCTTAAGGACGTGTATTATAACACTCTCCTTAACGACGTGTATTATAACACTCACCTTAGCGACGTGTATTATAACACTCACCTTAAGGACGTGTATTATAACACTCACCTTAGTGACGTGTATTATAACACTCACCTTAACGACGTGTATTATAACACTCACCTAAAGGACGTGTATTATAACACTCACCTTAGCGACGTGTATTATAACACTCACCTTAAGGACGTGTATTATAACACTCACCTTAACGACGTGTATTATAACACTCACCTTAACGACGTGTATTATAACACTCGCCTTAGCGACGTGTATTATAACACTCACCTTAGTGACGTGTATTATAACACTCACCTTAGTGACGTGTATTATAACACTCACCTTAACGACGTGTATTGTAACACTCACCTTAAGGACGTGTATTAAAACACTCACCTTAACGACGTGTATTATAACACTCGCCTTAGCGACGTGTATTATAACACTCACCTTAGTGACGTGTATTATAACACTCACCTTAGTGACGTGTATTATAACACTCACCTTAACGACGTGTATTATAACACCTTAACGACGTGTTTCATAACAACAACAACACGAGTCAGGCCGAGACTTACAACCTCTGGTACTGCTAATGACAGAACTGCCAATGTCGTGAACAGATGCCTTATTCCATGCAGAGTCGCGTACAAAATACCTGGTAGTATTGGGAACAAGGCATCTGTCACACATTATCCAATACCTCCCCGTGCCGGCACCGTGTTCCCGAAGGTCCCACTGTTGACTTACCTGTAATTTATGGGGCCCCGATATAGTAGCTGTTGTGTTTGTGGAATTTCTGTACCTGATTGTCGGAAATTCGTTCTGTGAATATTCCTGTAATTAATGGTGTAAGAGTGAACGAAGCAACCACAGTCCTCCACTCTAAACGTTCTCGGGTGGTTTTTACCAATCTTACGAAATTTTGTATCTCTCTGGGGACCCGGTTTTTAATTTATTTCGTCCATTCCAGTCTATGGCTTACCTTGGTCCTCCTACCCTCAACTTTACTTGCTAATATTTCTGCTATTATCCCTTCGTTTTTAATTATATGAACAAAGTGTTTTAACTTCCATACACTATAAACTTCAAATATTTTTCTCCGGCCTTGCATTCTTGCACTCTGTAACCATTTAGCTGATCCGCCCACACCATTCCCAACCCTCTGGTGCTGAGTGCTGACCCAAACAAACCTATTCTTGTTATAATTTCTTTTGTACATCTACCAGCACAGATAATGTTACTTCCCAAATACATTTTTTTTCCCACTTGCTTAAACTCCCTGTTTTAGGGTTTAATTCCAATTTTGAAACGACCATTAATTTCATCTTTAAAACATTAACTCTTAATCTATATTCTTCACCTTTTCCCACTAATCTCTTAACAAGTTTTGTAATGTTTATTCCTTGTCTAACTTTGAACTAATTATTATGTTCAATATTTACTAACATTTAGGCCCGAATTCAGAACGGTGGTTTGAGCCTGGGATTTGAGCTTGGCTCAGGCGTGCGAATCGGAATTCCTCGATCCGAGATTTCCTGTAGTGGATTACCCATATTCAGAACGTCGGTTAACTCTGGATCGGGTAATCTGTTGTATTTTCGTCAATTGCGAGCAAGGATTCGTACACTGAAATTCCAGCTAATCACGTTTCAGTTACACCATTATGACAACCAATCACCATCGTGATTGGTTGTCATAATGATTTAATACAATCAGTAGTGATGCTCTTGTTTTGCCGCAAAATTAATAAAATATATATTACCCTAACCTAACTTTATCTAACCTAATCTCACCTAACCTAGCCTAACCTTACCTAACCTAACCTAACCTTACTTAAACTAACCTAACCATGCCTAAACTAACCTAACCATACCTAAACTATCCTTAACATGCCTAACCTAACCTAAATTTACCTTACCTTACCTCACCTTACCTAACCTAACCTAACCTTACCTTTCCCTTTTTATAATACATTTGCAAAGATAATCTAAGGTTTAATTACATAATAGTGGCATCACAAGTTACGTTTATATATCAACAGATTTATAGATATGTTGGAGAAATGAATGTAAAAAAGTTTCTCTGCAAACGTATTTAAAAAAAAATTAATGGAAATTTTTATTGAGAACTTAATTGTTTGTCATGTGCATTGCGGATTTCTGTGTTGTGCAGAGGCGCTGACGTTACACTACAATAGCTGTCTTAGGTAAGATGCATTTCACTAATTTTCCGACGGAAAACATCACTACTGAATGTATCAGATCAAAAACATATGAACATAATTCTTTTTCTAAGAAAAATCCTCTACTACTGTTAATTTTTACCTCCTTTTTTATTAGGTTTGATGATCTTATATTGAGTTAGGTATTATTTAACTACCTAACCTAACCTAATCCAACCTTACCTAACCTAATCTAACCTTACCTAACCTAATCTAACCTTACCTAACCTAGCCTCACCTAACCTTACCTAGGCTCATCTAACCTTATCTAACCTAACCTTACCTTACCTTGCCTTACCTTGCCTTACCTTACCTTACCTTACCTTACCTTACCTTACCTTACCTTACCTTACCTTGCCTTACCTTACCTTACCTTACCTTACCTTACCTTACCTTACCTTACCTTACACGCAAAAACTTTACTAAGAAATATAGAGACAATAAACTAAAATTAAGTTTAACGCTTTATACTGTGTTATAACTTTATAAAAATATTAGTAGGTATACAGAAAAAGTGTAAGAAAAATAAATATTATTTTTTTCGGTGTTTAGTGTGTTGATGGAGTTTTGGGTGTTCAGATGAGGAGGGGGGGGGGGTTCCATTAAATCGAAAGCCATTTTTGACCATTTTATAAATAAGGTAAGGTATTCAAGGGTTGTTTCGTGTTCTTTGTAGTATTTTCCCCCACATTTTCCCTCTACTTCAAAGCCCTGTCCACTTTGAGCAGCCAATATTGTTGGTATTTGGGGAGGTCTTATCGTTTAAAATACTTGAAAAGTATAAATTTGCGCCGGAAACACCAAAGAAGAAAATCGATTTCCAACTAAAAAAGAAACAGGCAAAACACATTGTCGAAATAAAAATCGGTGCCTGTGTTTCCAAATTTACCCTATTTTCTTCTATAAATGTCTAAACGCTAAGGTGATCACAAGTGCACCCTGTGGGGTCTAATATGTAACATGATTGACTTGCGTCTCCTTCTCAGTTATGTATTAGTACAGCATCAGTCTCATGGTTGGCCGACACGAAACACATCATTGCTACCTGTCGGCATTTTACGAACTGATTCCAAAGTTTCGTACGAGCGCCACAGCTAAGTTATAAACCGTTAATGATTTGTTCTTACGGTAGTTCGCATGGACTTCGGATCTCCCGACTGTTATGAACTTAGTATTTCCGCAGTGTTAGTGAATCTGGGCCCAGGTCAAGGTTAGGCCCAGCCAGTTGCTCACTTGAAATGATCACTCAGGTGGGGACTTTCACGTAGACGAGTATGGCATTGTTTCCCGCACTACCCTTGATGGGTAGTGATGTTGTGGGCTGTCATCTTTACCCATCCAAGGAGTGGGGAATGAAACTATCCACCAGTTGCCAATGGAAGGTGTTCGTAACCACCGATTGAGAAGAGTGTGGATTCCCCATTCCCTTACCCATCACCTCCCCCCCCCTCCCTTCTCTCTCTCTCTCTCTCTCTCTCTCTCTCTCTCTCTCGTGTAAATATTTTACGGCCTTTCCTACGCCTGTAAAGGATCGGGTCATATCTGCCTCAGGGTAAAATAGGAAGATGATATTGATGCCCAATTTAACATTCGGCCGATGTTTCCGTCCCAAATATATTGCCTTTATTTTGTTTATTTTGAGACTCTACCCCAATCTTCCTTTCTCATTGTAAATAGATATGTAAAGCGAGAGAGAGAGAGAGAGAGGGAGTGAGAGAGAGAATATTTGTATACAGGTTGTGGCGAAGGAATCTCACAGCCAGAAGGATTGACATTTATCTCCTGTCCATTTATTTTCTGGAAGGGCGATGGGATGGGTAGACATGGGATGGGGGAAAAGAGAAATCGAATGGGAAGTTGAAGAAGGGTATGTGGAAGGGGATGACGTATAGGCTTGGGAAAGGGAAAATGCTGTGTTAAGGATGTGTAGGGAGGGGGTTAATGGGAGGAGGGGTATAGGGAGAATGGGTTATTAGAGTGAAGGGGGAGTTTGGGGTAATTGGGTTAAGGGGAAGCTGGGGGTTTGGGAAAAATGGCTGTGTAATGGGAGGTATGGTGTCGGGGAGATGCAATGCAGGGGAAGGTGGTGTGTAAGGGGAGGGAGGTTGTGTGTTAGGGAGGGATGTGGAATGTAGGGGAGGGAGGTGTAAGGAAAAGAAAAATGCAAGGAGAAGGTGTGATGAAGGAAGAGCTGTGGTATAGGAGACGGTAAACAATGTAAGGAAAATATATATATATATATATATATATATATATATATATATATATATATATATATATATATATATATATATATATATATATATATATATATATATATATATGGTGTGTTTAGACAGTGGTGTGATGATGCAAAGGAAAGGCAAATTACATTAGAGCATATAGTGTAAAGAGGGGGAGACATGAGGGTTGGAATAGTGGAGTGGAGGAAGGTGGTAATGGGGTGAGAGGGGAAGACATAGAATTACGATGGGAATGTGAAGTCAGGTCCCCCACCCCTCTCTCGCGGGTCCTAAAGGCGACAATAAAGTAGACGTGATCGAGGCTCTGGGAAGGAGGTCGACGAGAGTTTTTGTTGTATATTGTCCGAACCGTTTCTAAGGTTATTTATGTATGGGTTGGTTTCGTGTGAATGAATAAATATGTAATAAATATAGCAATGCAAATTTTCTTCCCAAATGGTAGATATTAAATTGCTAATAATAATAATAGTAATAATACAGTTAATTAAAATAATAAAGAAAAACGATAATAACACACATAACTTCAGCTCTATTTTACCTTTCCGCAATTTACATAATCGGGAAAGGATGAAAATATGAAGTCACCTGTAATTACTACCGCAACATCCCAGGGCAGAGAATAGCACACCAAACACACCGTCCACATTATGATTTGGCTAATTGCGTAATAGTGTTTGCCTTTCGACTTGGTTTCCTTTTCCATTGTTCTTATTTTAGGCACGGCGTGAAAAATTGTTTGGGTCAACACTGCGTATGATGAGGGGGGAGAGGTTCGAACGGTGGTTTTCTCTGAGGATGGTGAAGGATGAGGATGGAGGAAGATGAGGTGAATGTTGTTGAAGGAGGATGAGGAGGAGAATGTGGAGGAGGAGGAGGAGGTAGAGGTAGAGGAGGAGGAGGAGGAGGAGGAGGAGGGGGAGGAGGTGGGTGTTGTTGCTGGGTAAAGGTTGAAGATTGTATTCTTGTTAATTAGCATCAGTGAATATACCTGGTAATTGGAAATCAAGTGTAGTAGATCCTGCATGATTAGAATGTAGCTTGGTTTGGTGGTGCTGTTCACGTCTTTGCGAGGAGTGAGTCGGTGATTGAGTGCACGTGACTTGACTGACTAATTGTGAGAGTGAATGGGTGAGTGTGCTTGCTTGCGTGCGTTTCAACTCTCCCACACATTTTGGCGACGATAAACACGAACCAAGGAAAGAATTAACGTGAATGCGTTGTATCACAAACAATGCCCATCTTTTTTATCAATCATAATTTTTTAAGTCCAAAAGTCATGACTGTCTCAAGGCAGCGAATATAAACTTATGAGTTAATGGTGACAAACACAGTAAGTTTACACGTGATGCTCCGTTTTTTAATTAAGTCACTACTGAAGGAATTTACTTTTGACCTCAAATGGTGATTTTATAATGCTTCACCTGATGAACAGAGAGACGCTACTACTACACCTCATAAATGGTCAACACAATATTACCACACTGGATGAGTCGGCACTCTTCTATACACTGCAGCACAAACACAGGTAGTGCAGCAGCGTCACCAACATCCTCAGTGTCATTGCCTGAATTATTTCGTCCAGGGTTAAAATGATATAAGGGATTGGTTTGAGGGAAGACTTGTATAAAAATTATTATCATTGTCTTCCCTGTATAAATTTTCTTCCAATAGATTGTAAATAATTTTTTTTTTGGGGGGGAGACTTCACAGGTTTATGGTTCGGAAGACTCTAACGATCACCCATAAAAACAACAAGAAATGAAACCTTGGCTGATTGTTAGTCGATCCCTGCCTGTGAACCACCATGGTTCAGCCATAGCTAGTGAACCACCACTTGGCAGGGAGTGTTCCTGTGTTCTAGTTATTTATTTCAGGTTAGGCTGAGTTCTTACCTTTGTTTCTTGATAAGAATAATGTTGGGTGTTATCCCTTGGCTTTTACTGTTCTGGTAAAACATTTTGAGTGACAGGTATTATCAGAAACACAACTGGGTGTTTTTCTTTTATAACACACACAGTATGATACACTTACTTTACAAGGAAGATTTTTGAAGGGAGCCTTCTGAGCAGAGCTTAGCACAGGTGGTGTGTTAGAGTCGAGTTCTTTAGAGCTTGGGCTAGCCGTGTAAACAGACGTCAGCAATTTAGAGATCAAGATTGTGACGTTTTCGGATATGCTTAGGGATGCGCTTTAATTATAATAAATGAAGAAATGTAAGATGTGGTGGTTTTTATTATATACTATTATGGTATGTTTATATATTGCTGTTACATAAGTGAAGCATTACCTATGAAAAGATGCCTGTAAGGGGTGTTTCATACACGCGTATTTTCTGTTATACCTTTTTTTTTCCATCAAGAGGTCGTCCCGATACTAAACTAAAATTAACACAATAATAAATTAAATATATAAGAAATGGGAACACATAATATAAATAAAAAGTGTGAAAATGTGGCAGCAATATGTATTTATTTTATTGACGTAAAATGTTGTAACCCAGATGATCTTCTAAGTTACTAAATAATTCTCATGAAATAAATATACAATATTCACTATGTGTCTTCAAGAGAGCTCCAAGGTTCTTCTACCATGTCAGTATTGATGTTCTTCCTCATTCTGTGTATTTTTCTGGCTTAGTAAATTGTTTCATTTTCAAATTCAGTTCCGATATTTAGATTGGAGGTCAGTCATACGTTCTGACGTCCTGGGGTCAGTCTTTTACTGTCGTTGTATGAGAAGTAAGTTGAGGAGGGGTGCTGAGAGTCTGAGGGTGGAGAGGGGTGGTTGGTGAGGAGGGAGTTGGGGATCGAAGAGAGGAGTGGTGGAGGGGAGATAAGGAAAGTCGAGGGAGGGAGATGAGGTAGAATAAGGGTTGGGAAAGGAGGGAGAGGGGTGGATGGTGGAGGGAAAAGGTTAGGAGAGGGATGGAAGTGGGGAAAAGTGTTGATGCTGGAGTTTTACTAAGGTAAGTTAAGGGTAAGTTGAGTCGAGGTGCTGAGGGGGGAGGGACAAAGAAGGGGTGAGGGGGTGAGGCAGTCTTGTTAATGTCCCGACTGGGCCAAGCTGTTGTAGTACTTTACACAACAACCTCTCGTGCTCCGTAAATTGGCGCGGAAGGACCTCTAATTGGCGCTTGTTAGCCTTTGCGAGACGTGTTGTTAAAAAGATTGCACAGAAATGTATTATAACCAGCGGGATGCTTTTATAAGATGGAAAATAACAACAAAACCGGATCACCTGAAGATCTGGCACCCCAGTTTATCGCACCGGATGATTAGCCACCCTAACCTTGGGGTTAGGTTAGATTACGATAGTTTTGGATAGGTTAGCGTTGGGGGAGATAATCTGCAGGCAAAATAATCTGGTGCTTAATGTTCAGGTGAAACAAGCTGGGGTGCTTAATGTTCAGGTGAAATAAGCTGTGGTGCCTAAACTTTACGTGATTCATATAAAGTGATACTACCCGTCCAAGGACACGAAATGCTCGGAAAAGAAGCTTTCACTTGAAGGTCGAGTCTAATACGAAAGCATGATGTGTAATACCTCGAGATCAGGTGAGTGATTGTCTCTGTGACTCTCAATTTCAACAGTAGATTGTAACGTTCATCTGTTAAGTCGCTAAAAATATATAAATTAAGAAACTGGATACCGACAGACAGACAGATAGACAGACGAACGGAATCGACAGGTGAATATTTTTGGCTTCTGGGCAGCACAGCGACAAACATGTTGAAGAGATGGTAGCAAAAACTTCCTGAAGAATAAAAGGCACGCATGATTAGAGCAACAAACACACACCCACACACACACCCACACACACCCACACACACACACACACACACACACCCACCCACCCACCCCTCTCCCCCTTTCCTTCTCCGTCTCTCTTCACTTCCCCGTCTCTCTCTCTCTCTCTCTCTCTCTCTCACACACACACACACACATGGCATATAAGTCATTTTCTGCACCCTCAATATTTAGTCCCTCATCACCTCTACCACAAACACTCAGCAACCCCACCATAAACACTCAAGCTTCTCACCACCTTCACTCTCAGCACCTCCACTACAAACACTCAGCCTCCGTACCCTCCTCACCCTTGCCACTCCGCCGTCGTCACTAACGCATGAATGCTCTAATTGAAACAAGCTGCAAGTTTCCAAAACAATAATTCTTTTTTTTTACAGGCGACGCGTCAAGGTAGTGCGGATCTGCTACTCTTACTCCTCTCGCTCCCTCGCCTCTTACTCCTCTCGCTCCCTCGCCTCTTACTCCTCTCGCTCCCTCGCCTCTTACTCCTCTCGCTCCCTCGCCTTATTGTACTATTCTGTGTTGATCTTTTCCTCGTGGCTTGCGTTATATTTTTTTCTACTATCACGCTACATTTTTTCAGCGTCATAATGATTGTTGGCTTTGCTGCTCTTGATAAATTGGTAATATCACTGAAGAGTCGTGAGTTTAAGCTCCTTGTGTAAGAACGGAAAGTGTTGTTGTTATGGTCTCTGGTTGCACCTGTTAGACCGAGAAGTGTAATAAACAACTCGGTATCTGCTCTCACGGGGCGGGGTGGGGTGTGATTTTTCGATTCAAATGAAGTTGTTGGGCGCTAATCCATAATAGAACAAGACCGTGAACACATTAGACATTCGGAAATACTCGTAGAATCAAGAGATCCACAGCCCATCACATTGTACTGTACTGGGTGGAACATATACTGTGATCACACAACACCCAGGCTGTGTCTTGACCTAAAAGTACATGTGGCAGTTCAGTATATACTATACAGTAACACCGAACACACGAAAAGTCCATCAACTTGACCACTAAGTATTATATATACAAAAAATTAAAAAATTCATGTATAGGGAACATAATACTCTGTATGCCTACTTATGTCACTATTTCAGACGTCGTCCTTTGAATCGTGAAAAAAATGCTTGTTTTGCATAGTGTAGAATTGTAGATAACTTGTACACCGTATAGCTACTGTACACCACTCTGTCAGTGGGCTCTGGGACGTTTGTGTACTGTAACAGTTCTCGCCACCGTCCACAGGGTAGACACGGGATAAGCAATAATATAAGCGATGGATTGAAACTCTTGTTCAATAAACTATCTATCTATATATCAATATATCTACGACAAAAAGCTAAATTTTACTGAATGATTAATAATCTCAGATATAAATATTACTAAGAAGTTTCTTCTTAACGAGTTTGTGTAATGGTTCGCTTTCATTATTTCCCTAATATTTTGATTAATTTTCCTCTCCTACATTACCTGATTGTTGCCTCTTCCAGACAATAGTCTTCACTATTATACTGTGTGTGTGTGTGTGTCACTTTCCTCGACACATCTCTTTATTTGTTTTGGGAAAATATTGCGTATATACGTTTTAATACTTTGATACGAATACTTTACGAGTCCTTAGATTATTTCCACTGTC
>NW_024741873.1:0-6539 GCF_018991925.1 Homarus americanus | reverse complement strand
TCAGCATCGAGCTCAGCATCACGCGCACCGGTTGCTGCATCATTGCTGCACGGCTCGCAACAATTCCAGCGTCACTGCAAGCCCAGCATCACGCGCATCGTCATTGCACTGTCGTTGCATCTTGCTGCAACACCTAGCGTCATCGCGCTCCAGCTAACACAAGCACCGTCGTTGCATCGTCGTTGCATCTTCTGCACTTCACCAGCGTCACCGCGCTCAGCTAATGCGCACTGTCGCCGCACGTCACTGCATCTATTGCATCACCCAGCGTCACTGCGCTTCCATACACGCGCATCGTCGTCATCACCTGTCAGCATTGTCATGCATCTTGCTGCACACTGCGTCACGTGCCTCAGCATCACGCGCACTGTCACTGCACTGTCGCTTGCATCTCGCATCACCCACGCCACTGCGTGCTCCAGCTATCACGCGCACTCCGTCATTGCACCGTCAGTCGCATCTAGTCAGCAACACCCAGCGTCACTGCGCTCATCACGCGCACTGGTCAGCACCGTCGTCGCATCGCTCGCAACACCCAGCCAACGCAGCCACCGTACGCCCATCATAGCGCGCACTGTCATTCGCACTCTCGCTGTCAGCATCAGCTGCACACCCAGCGCTCACTGCGCTCCAGCCATCACCGCGCACTGCCTGCCGCATCGTCAGTTCGCACTCTCGCATCACCCAGCGTCACCGCGCTCCAGCTAATCACGCGCACCGTCGCTCGCATCGTCGCTCGGTATTTGTTGCATTACCCAGCGTTACTAAAGTTTGGCGCATAAGGTGCATTGTTGTTGCATTGTGCTGCATTGTTGCTGTATTGTTGTTGCGTTGCTGGTGTTTAGCAATAGGTAAGTTTGTACGGCTGCCGCATTGTTGTTGCATTGTTGCATTAATAAGTGTTATTGAGTTTAATGCAAACGATTATTGATTGTTGTTGCATTGTTGTTGCATTTGTTGCACACGCTTACTGTGCTTCAGCTATCATGCATTGTCGCCGCATTGTTGTTGCACTGCTGCAATACTCTATGCCAATGCCTTTAGCAAGCCGCGCATTGTCGTTGTACTGTTGCTGCATCTGCTGCACACTTACGCTCACTGCGCTCCAGCATCACGTACACGGTCGTCACATCGTCGTCAATCTCGTCAGTAATCACCCACCGCGTCACCGCGCCCAGCATCACGCGCACCGTCGCTGTACCGTCAGTCAGCATCTTCGCTCGCATCACCCAGCGTCACTGCGCCCAGTATCACGCGCACAGCGTCTACCGTCAACAGCACCGTCGTCGCACTCCACGCACCACCCAGCGTCACCGTGCCCAGCATCACGCGCACTGTCGTCAGTACTGCCGTCAATTCACTCGCAACACCCAGCGTCACCCAAAGCCCAGCAATCACGCGCACTGTCGTCAGTAATCGCTGTCATACCGTCGTCGCACCCCGCTCGCATCACTCAGCGCAATCGCGCTCCAGCATCACGCGCATCATCGTCGCCTACCGTCGTCGCACCTTGTCGGGTATCGACCCAGCGTCACCAGGCAAGCCCATATCACGCGCACCGTCGTCGCATCGTCACCGCATCTACGCTGCACCCAGCGTCATCGCGCCCAGCAATTCACGCGCACTGTCAGTTGCATCACACGCATCTGGTCGCACACCCAGCGTCACCGCGCTCCAGCTATCACGCGCACCGTCATTGGCACTGTCAGTCACATCTGGTCGCATACCCAGCGTCATCGCGCTCCAGCATCACGCGCACCGTCGTCAGCACCGTCGTCGCACTGGCTGCAACACCCAGCGCCACTGCGCCCAGCATCGGCTCCGTTGCCGCAATTGTCAGCATCGGTCAAGACACTCCAGCGCTACTGCAAGCCCAGCATCACGCGCACTGTCGCTGCATCATTGCTCGCATTGCTGCACACCGCGTCATCGCGCTTCCAGTATCACGCGCACTGTCATCAGTACTGTCGTTCAGCACTACGTTGCATCACCTAAAGTCATCGTGCTTCCAGCATCACGCGCACTGCAGTCGCACCGTCGCTCGCACCTGGTCGCACACCCAGCGTCATCGCGCCCAGCGCATCACGCGCACTGCTCGTACCGTCGTTGCATCTGGTCGCGCAACACCCAGCGTCACTGCGCTCAGCATCACGCGCACTTTGTCGCACTTGCTCGTTGCATCTGTTGCAACACCCAGCGTCACTGCGCCCAGTTAAATACGCGCACTCGTCGTCAGTACTGTTGCCTGCATCGCCTGCACCACCAGCGTCATGGCGCACCGTCATTGTATTTATATTACTTAGTGTTATTGTAAGTTTAGTATCGTGGTTATAAAACTCATTGAGGTATTGTTGAAAATATTGTCTGTATAAACATTTGTGCTGTTCTTCCCCTTGTATAAACATTCCCCTGAAGAAGAATCAATGTTTATAGTTGTATGCATTACCCTAACCTAACCTAACCTAACCTAACCTAACCTAACCTAACCTATCCTAACCTAACCTAACCTATCCTGACCTAACCTTAGGTAAACATATATGATAAGATAGACAGTACGATACTTTTTCCCATTGGTAGGAGTGTGTAAGCTCCGCCCACATTCTCTCGTCAGGGACTTGTAATTGGTTGGCTGAGGCAGGTGAGGGGGTGACATGGTGTTGTTTAATTGGTTCCGTCAGACAGGTGAATGGCCAAGTGGCCTATTCACTTTCAGAGACTTTAAGTGTACACCATACACCATACACCGTACTTATAAATATAAACATAAGAATTTCTCTAATTTATTTGTTAATATATAAATTCCTCTAATTTATTTGTGTATTAATAAATTCAACTAACTAATATATATATATATATATATATATATATATATATATATATATATATATATATATATATATATATATATATATATAAATTATTCTAACTAAGCAATGTATATATATAAATTTAAACAGGAAAAAGGGAATATTTAATTCGAGTCGCTCACTACGTCAGCTGGTGATGGACACAAAGCAGCCAACAGCATTAATGATTCAGTGTTAAGCCACAACTGTTAGATAAAATGTATACAATTAATAAAAACTGACTCACACGGGAAATACATTATCAGTCAGGTCTGGGTTGTGTTAGGGAAGTGATTTGACATTCACAGACACAGATATATATACATTTCCATACATACACAGGGTCACTCCATGCACATACACACACATACACACATACAGGGTCGCACACACATACACACACACACACACACACACACACACATTGTACACTGATATTTAAAGAGCAAACATCAATAACAGACAAGAGACGTCCAGCGGTCGACTCCTCACTGGCTTCTTGTGTATAGCAGAGGCAGTGGTGAGGAGGAAGAGAGGAGGAGGGAGAGACAGATGGAGGAAAAGAGAGGAGGTGGAAAGAAGAAGACGGAAGAGAGAGGAATAAATAAAGAGAAAAAGGAGAGGAGAGAGAGAGAGAGAGAGGAGAGACACATAGAGAGAGAGAGAAGAAGAGAAAGGCTATAGGCACGGAGAGAAGAATAAGGGGAAGAGAGATAGGGTAAGGGAAAGAAAGAGGCAGAGAGAGAGAGAGAGAGAGAGAGAGAGAGAGAGAGAGCTTCACACACACACACACACACACCCATTCTTCACACCCATTTACAACTGGACTCAGACTGTGAAATTAACGCTGAACATTTTCTAACTCGACAACCAGATTCACAAAGGAACTGCAAGAGGAGACAAAAAAACCCACTTCCCCCTAAAACTGGTGATGTGAAGACCTGCCTCACTCAAGCTACGACACAACGATGGAGATTCTCAAAGCACCGGAATGAAAGATTTACCTCAGAATTGAATAGAGAGAAGGAGGTGTTTTATTGCATTTATTTATACATTAAGATAAATTCTAAATGAGTTGTATGTTAGATAGATAAGCTTATTAATTAACTAAATTAACCTAACCTAACCTAATCTAACCTAAGAAGTAACTAACCAATCAGAAGCGATATTCTTAACAACAGATAAATTTGATTGGTTAAATTAGTAACATAACGTTATAAAGAAGACATAAAGACTCTACCTTACCGGCCAATGAGAAAAGAACTTCACTCCATTCTCCCTCAATTCCTCTTTGTTTTTTATATTTATTATCCTCCTACTTTGTCTTAATCTATTATTCTTGTGTTTTTGTCTTCCCATACCTTTATCGTCTTGTCTTCCTTAATTCCCTGACCTGACCTGACCTGACCTGACCTTTCTCCCAGTTATACAGATCATAAGGTTAGGACTTGTTTCACCGCTCCCTCGAGGGTAATTAAGATCTGGTCAGGTAGTGAGACACCTGTATAATTATGCATATATATACGTACGTGTGTGTGTGTGTGTGTGTGTGTTTTACAGTTTAGTTACATTATTATTGGAGTTTCGTTAAGACCGTGATATGATACTTCCTTCCTTCCTTCCTTCCTTTGTTTCTTTCTTCCTTCCTTCCTTCTTCCTGCCCTCCTTCCCTTCTTCTATTCTTCTTTCCTCTCTTTCCCCTCCCTCCCCTCTCCTTCACTCCCCCTCTCCTTCCCTCCCCCTCCCCCCTCTCCTTCCCTCCCCCTCTGCTCTCCCCTCCCCTTCCCTCCTCTCCTTCCCTGCCCTCCCCACTCCCCTTCCCTCCCCTCTCCCTTCCAACTTTTCCTTACTTGCTTGACTCCTTCAGTGAGAGAATTTCCCCTTTTTTCTGCTACTTCCTCTAAAAATTACATCACTTTTCTCCAAGCGAGTGAGGGGAGAGAGGGAGAGGGGGGAGGAGGAGGAGGAGGAGAGGGAGAGAGAGGGAGAGAGGGAGGGAGAGGGAGGGGGATGGAGAGGGCAGAGAGAATCGTTGGGGTGTTTGTTGTTTTGGGGGGAATTCAATTTGATATCTTCTTTAAAACACTGACAAACACACACACACACGCTCTCTCTCTCTCTCTCTCTCTCGCACAACATTGAAAACTATTCTTTCAAAGCTGTATAACTGTAATACCCTATAAAACCATCCCTATACCACCAGTATCTCACTGTATGACTCTATGTAACACTTATTCTATTACTGTATCTTTGTATTACTCTATAAACTGTATCACTGTATTGTGTGGAGGAGGTTAATCATACGCCTGGCACGTATCACCGACCTTCTCAAACGCTGTTGCTGCCGGCGAGTGTTTACCCAACTTATCGTACAGAACAACAACTCCTTATTCTGAAAAATGTTTTATATTGATGAATAAGAAGAAGGGTGAATAAAAACATAAGGAATAAGAAAGAAAGAAAAATATAAATAATTAAAGTCGCTTGGTATTGTGTAATTTATAGTATAAGGAGTTTAGTTTAGTTAGACCAAATGACGTAAATAACACAAGAAAAAAATATTGGGAAGTTCACTTTCCTCTTCAACTGAATGACCGTAAATTTTAGTTCGTTTCTTTCTGTAAACTCGGGATGTGTGTTCTGTGTGCGTGTGTGTGTGTGTGTACAGGTGAGTGCGAGATAAAATAAGACACATAGATGTCTCAGTATACTTACCTGATATCGTCTCTATGTAGTTTTAATTAACCTGCCTGTGTGTTCACCTAACCTAACCAAAGGTATATCTTTGCACTGTATACTTGGAGGTGGAAGTCTGTGGAATGCTGTGCATGGTATTGTGATTGAGGGGGCGATCACGTATTGTGTATGTAGTGTGTATGCATAAGTGAACATGCGTGCTTGTCTGTGCACCTTATTTGTGTATGTATTTGAACAATATGTGCGCATGTGTTAATGTTAAAGACACTTTTTAAGTTAAGCAATATAACCATATAACCTTAGTTTAAACCATTGTCAAGATCACTGGTCATAAGAAACAATACCTGTAGTCCTTGCTTGAACTTGGTGCAACGAAGCCTTCAGTGTCTACCATTAACAGCAGGGTCAGGCTCAGATGTCAACCAAGTCCCATTTTTAGTTTATTAAATATTTCTCATTAGCTTTTATATTTGTGTTAGACAAGAATTGTGGGTGTTGGCATAGTGAGATAGAACCGTTGTTCCAAGAGCCAGTTCAGGAAATCAAAAGTTGTGGCGAGATACTGTTTCGGAGCCAGTTTGAATAGTGAATAAAGAAAGTGTTGATTGTGTATCTTAGGATCCAAAGATTAGTACAATGCCAGATGTGAACTTTAAATGAGACCCTCAAGCAATGTTTAATGTTCGTAGTGGTACAAAGATGACAAATATTTTGGGCTCAGAGATACTTTTAACACACGTATAAATCCAAGAAAAAGTGTACTTGCCAATTTTAAACACCCAAACTGGCCTCTTCAGAAAATCAGTTAAATTGTTTTGTGTTTTTCATAATAACTTTAAAGGTCGATTGTTGTGTGGACAATGAAGTCAAAACACCCACGTGTGATTAACACGTGACGCCGTCGCCACGTATTAATTGACTTTTTTTTTCGTGTAGGTAGTCCGTTACTCTTCGAATAATCTCAAAATCCTATTTATTACATTGTACCCACGTGTC
>NW_024741872.1:0-26088 GCF_018991925.1 Homarus americanus | reverse complement strand
ACAGGTTACTGCGACATTTTCTCATTATTATTATTAGTAATTCACACTATCAGTAAATCAAAATTGTTATTGTACTGGTTATTGTACTTACTTGGATCTAGCTTCTGGCATATTTGACTCTAATAATCTCCACTCATCTGTAATAGGGTTATATCTTTCAATATTTTTTCCTATTTCCATTGAATCCGTCCAACCACCGAAGGCATAGAGATAACCACCATAAGCGCATAATCCAAAATCACACCGTGGGATTACCATAGAAGATATTCCAGTCCAATAATCTTCCTGTGGATCATAAACTTCGCCATCCGCCAAAATCTGAGCGTCTATCTCTCCAACCCCTCCAACCACGAAAATTTTTCCATGTAAGACTTCTATTCCTGGTGAAATTCTCCCAATTTTCATAGGACAAACTTTTTGCCATTTCTGCCTAAAGGTATCAAAACATTCGATACTTTTAAGTAGATATTCCTCTGATCTATTCCATATTATATTGAATTCTTTCCTTGATCCACCTATGACATAAATTTTCTTTCGATTACAAATTCTTGGCTGGACATAAAAGGAGGCTTCCTCTTTAGCCAAGTTTATCTGCTGTTTAAGGTTAACTTTCAATCTGATGTCAGAGCACTCATTAATTGCTTTTTCTATTAGTTTACTTGAAATTAAAGACAATTTCACTTTTTTAAAATATCGAGAATCCAACAAAGTCTATCAGTTATTTCTTGTGTAATCCATCTGATGGCAGCAGAGAATACCTGCAATATAACAAAAGAAAAGAAAAAGAAAGTGAGAGCTGCAATAAAAAAAGAAAAAATAAATAAAATTTCAATAAATAAATATTAAATAAAAAGAAAAATATATAATATTTACCTGAAACTCAGAGTCAATATGAAGATACTCAGAATCCAAAAAATATAGTAGAGTTTCTTTAGGAATCTCAAGAAACTCTTGCTCCATTGTCACTTCTACGAAATTGGAGAAGATGAAATCCCGCGAACCATTCAACAAGCTTACTAAATAATGGGCCTGAGCAAACCTGTAAAAAAAAAAAAAATAAAAAAAATAAAAAAATATCCTCTCTAGAATAGGATTAGATCGAATCAGAATCAATCAAATTAAAACAGAACAGAAACAAAATAAAAATTCGTTACCTGTAAATTCCCAAAACATTGGATGGATCAAGTTCGCTCTTGAGAAAGTCTGTACAAACAAATACAGCACGGGGCATGAACAGCATGTTCGCAGCCACAATTAACTCCTGTGCGTTTCCCACTGTTATCTCGATGTTTCCTAAAGTATTTTTACAAAAAAAGAAAAAAAAAATATTTCATTTCTTCATTTGCAACAAAATAAAAATTTTACTTATAGATAGCAGCTTAGCACTATGAAAACTTAAAATATTTTCCCTTACCAGTATATATGAAGTCGATAAGCAGTTTTAATATATTGGGTTTCATAGACTTCATTTCTATTGATTGTGTTGTTTTCTCAGCAAATCCACACGTAAACATGGTTTTAAAATAGTCACTTCCCGCTGACAGTATTACACGGTGAGCCTGTGGAATAAAATGTAATCTCCATGGTTCATTTTTTAAAATTTGTTAGTTCGTTCATACTGCCTTTATACATACATTAAGGGGACGTAAAAATCTGGGTGAAGAGTCGTTGTCATAGCATAGGTTTTGTGAAGTTACATAAAAGTGAGAGAATTATGGACGGACGGACAACAAAATCAAACCATTACCTGGAAGCAAACCAAAATTAAACCACTGCTAGGAAGCAAGCCCAAATCAAAGTACTGCTAGGAAACATTGATTCTATCGTGTGAAGAAAGTTGGATAAACAGCTCTTTATTTGTGTCGGGGGAGAAAGGAAGTTAGGGGAGAGCAGGGAAATTTCTTCCACTGCACTGGATAGACTTTGTTAATCATGTTCCACTGACTTCTCCTGGGCGGTAATAAGGAATGGAGGGTGAGTGTGGGCGGTGTAGTTAAGTTTCCCTCCCCCGATATGGTGTGTAAATGATGGGTGGGTGATGGAGGGCAGGCAGAGAAATGTTTCTTCACTCACAGATAAATGTTTCACTCACTCACCTTCACAACTGATCCATCAGCTAATAATATTTCTACATCACATAACTTTTCTGACTGCCAGAGGAAATGTATATCGTCTAGTAGGTAGTTAGGATAAGATTTACATTCCTCCTCCTCCTCCTCCTCGTGATGAGAGAGCTCCTCCACACGTGCAGCCGCCATCTTCAGATACTAATGTAAGACTAACCTAACCAGTTGTCAGCTTGGGAGAGAGAAGAGAGTAAATTGAGACTGCTCTAGCATTAATATATCAAGTTCCCGGTACATTTTATGTTAATAGGCTGTGATTAGGAGGAGGGATAGACTCAAGGTTTCGAGTCAAATTGAGACTACTAAAGCATCATTAGACAGTTCCTTAGGGAGTGATACCCATTCTGTAAAAAAAAAAAAAAAAAGTATAGGCACTTATATTTTCCCATTATTATCAGTAGTTCACACTATCAGTCAGTAAATCCAATTTGAAAATTGTTATTGTACTTACTTGGATCTACCTTCTGGGATATTTGACTCTAATAATGTCCACTCATCTGCAATAGGGTCATATCTTTCAATACTTTTTTCGATGACCAATCCCGTCCAACCACCGAAGGCATAGAGAAAACCTCCATGAGCGCATAATCCAAAATCAGATCGTGGGATCACCATAGAAGATATTCCAGTCCAATAATCTTCCTGTGGATCATAAACTTCGCCATCTGCCCAAATCTGACTGTCCTCTCCACTCCCTCCAACAACGAAAATTTTCCCATGTAAGACTGCTATTCCAGGTGAACTTCTCACAATTTTCATAGGGCAAACTTTCTGCCATTTCTGCCTAAAGATATCAAAACATTCGACACTTTTTAAACTATACTCCTCTGATAGTTTCCATCCACCTATAACATAAATTTTCTTTCTAAGACAAATTCTTGGCTGGACAGAAAAGGCTGCTTCCTTTTTAGCCAAGTTTGTCTGCTTTTTAAGGTTAACCTTCAATTTAATATCAGCGGAGCAATCAGATTACATAAAAGTGAGAGAATTATGGACGGACAGACAACAAAATTAAACCACTGCTAGGAAGCAAGCCGCCCAAATCAAACCACTGCTAGGAAGCAAGCCGCCCAAATCAAATCACTGCTTGGAAACATTGATTCTCTCGTGAGAAGAAAGTTGGATAAGTAACTCTTTATTTGTGTCGGAGAAGAAGGGAAGTTGGGGGAACAGGGAAATTTCTTCTACTGTACTGGATATACTTTGTTAACCATGTTCCACTGACTTCTCCTAAACGGATGGTGAGTGTGGGCAGTGTAGTTAAGTTTCCCTCCCCCTATATGTGTGTAAATGGTGAGTGAGTGATGGAGGGCGGGCAGAGAAAGATATATAGGTAGGAGGTAAATGTTTCTTCACTTACAGATAAATGTTTCACTTACTCACCTTCATAACTGATCCATCAGCTAATAATATTTCTACATCACATAATTCTTGTGACTGCCAGAGGAAATGTATGTAGTCAATACTTTTTTCGACGACCGATCCCGTCCAACCACCGAAGGCATAAAGGTAACCTTCATGAGCGCATAATCCAAAATCACATCGTGGGGTAACCATAGAAGATATCCCAGTCCAATTATCTTCCTGTGGATTATAAACTTCGCCATCCGCCAAAATCGGAAAGGGTCTGGGTCTACCTCTCCTATCTCTCCAACCCCTCCCTCCAACAACGAAAATTTTTCCATGTAAGACTGCTATTTCTGGCCTTTCACTTTTTTTTTTCATCGGGCAAACTTTCTGCCATTCCTTCCTAAAGGTATCAAAACATTCTACACTTTTAAACGTCCCTAATCTATACCATACATTCCTTAATCCACCTATTACATAAATTTTCTTTCGAGTACAAATTCTTGGCTGGACATAAAAGAAGGCTTCCTCTTTAGCCAAGTTTATCTGCTGTTTAAGGTTAACTTTCAATTTAATATCAGCGGAGCACTCATTAATTGCTTTTTCTATTAGTTTACTTGAAATTAAAGACAATTTCACTCGTTTTAAAATATCGAGAATCCAACAAAGTCTATCAGTTATTTCTTGTGTAATCCATCTGATGGCAGCAGAGAATACCTGCAATATAACAAAAGAAAAGAAAAAGAAAGTGAGAGCTGCAATAAAAAAAGAAAAACGAAATAAAATTTTCAATAAATAAATATTAAATAAAAAGAAAAATATATAATATTTACCTGAAACTCAGAGTCAATATGAAGATACTCAGAATCCAAAAAATATAGTAGAGTTTCTTTAGGAATCTCAAGAAACTCTTGCTCCATTGTCACTTCTACGAAATTGGAGAAGATGAAATCCCGCGAACCATTCAACAAGCTTACTAAATAATGGGCCTGAGCAAACCTGTAAAAAAAAAAAAAATAAAAAAAATAAAAAAATATCCTCTCTAGAATAGGATTAGATCGAATCAGAATCAATCAAATTAAAACAGAACAGAAACAAAATAAAAATTCGTTACCTGTAAATTCCCAAAACATTGGATGGATCAAGTTCGCTCTTGAGAAAGTCTGTACAAACAAATACAGCACGGGGCATGAACAGCATGTTCGCAGCCACAATTAACTCCTGTGCGTTTCCCACTGTTATCTCGATGTTTCCTAAAGTATTTTTACAAAAAAAAAAAAAAAAAATATTTCATTTCTTCATTTGCAACAAAATAAAAATTTTACTTATAGATAGCAGCTTAGCACTATGAAAACTTAAAATATTTTCCCTTACCAGTATATATGAAGTCGATAAGCAGTTTTAATATATTGGGTTTCATAGACTTCATTTCTATTGATTGTGTTGTTTTCTCAGCAAATCCACACGTAAACATGGTCTTAAAATAGTCGCTTCCCGCTGACAGTATTACACGGTGAGCCTGTGGAATAAAATGTAATCCCCATCGTTTATTTTTTAAAATTTGTTAGTTCGTTCATACTGCCTTTATACATACATTAAGGGGACGTAAAAATCTGGGTGAAGAGTCGTTGTCATAGCATAGGTTTTGTGAAGTTACATAAAAGTGAGAGAATTATGGACGGACGGACAACAAAATCAAACCATTACCTGGAAGCAAACCAAAATTAAACCACTGCTAGGAAGCAAGCCCAAATCAAAGTACTGCTAGGAAACATTGATTCTATCGTGCGAAGAAAGTTGGATAAACAGCTCTTTATTTGTGTCGGGGGAGAAAGGAAGTTAGGGGAGAGCAGGGAAATTTCTTCCACTGCACTGGATAGACTTTGTTAATCATGTTCCACTGACTTCTCCTGGGCGGTAATAAGGAATGGAGGGTGAGTGTGGGCGGTGTAGTTAAGTTTCCCTCCCCCGATATGGTGTGTAAATGATGGGTGGGTGATGGAGGGCAGGCAGAGAAATGTTTCTTCACTCACAGATAAATGTTTCACTCACTCACCTTCACAACTGATCCATCAGCTAATAATATTTCTACATCACATAACTTTTCTGACTGCCAGAGGAAATGTATATCGTCTAGTAGGTAGTTAGGATAAGATTTACATTCCTCCTCCTCCTCCTCCTCGTGATGAGAGAGCTCCTCCACACGTGCAGCCGCCATCTTCAGATACTAATGTAAGACTAACCTAACCAGTTGTCAGCTTGGGAGAGAGAAGAGAGTAAATTGAGACTGCTCTAGCATTAATATATCAAGTTCCCGGTACATTTTATGTTAATAGGCTGTGATTAGGAGGAGGGATAGACTCAAGGTTTCGAGTCAAATTGAGACTACTAAAGCATCATTAGACCGTTCCTTAGGGAGTGATGTACAGTTTCTCCACTTTTTATCCTCAGGTTTTAGATTAAAACTTATTATAAAGGATTATTATAAAAATATTTAGGAATTATTAATATATTTTATTCTTATTTCCATTCTTCCTTACCAAGTTATGATAACCGTAACCGCCTATGACATAACAGAGGATTTGTGGCAGGCAACAACTGCTGGGATTTTTCGACAAAATTAAACAATGGTACCATTGATCCACAAGGATACTTTATAAGAATACTTTCAAATTTCATGTTAGGGTAAGTTAAAAAAGATAGGAAACAAGCTTTTTTTTATTTAAAATGGATTAAATATGGAGGAGACAAATGTCAGTCTTGAGGGAAGTTTTCTTGATTGGGGATGTCGAAGGGAGTTAAAGTAAGACTGCTCTAGCATAAGACCGGCCCTCAGGGAGTGATGTACAGTTCATCCACTTATTAGTCTTAGGGTCGAAACACTCCACATTAGCGACAGATACCTTTAGAAAAAAAAACAGGTGGTTAGGTGGTTAAATTTGTAATATAATTTATTCATTTCATTCTTCCATTTCCATTCTTCCTTTCTTACCAGTTCAAGGTGGTCATTGGGACGATGACCACCTATGATATATAACAGAGAATTTGTGGCAACAACTGCTGGGATACTTCGCCAAAAATTCATTGATGAACACTTAAACCATTCGTTCTGTGGAAAGGAAAAGAAGGGAGGTTATACAACACTACATTATTACAAAAATTCTTCTCCCATATTACTTAAATTATTATTATTGTCTTTGGAAAGAGAAAAGAAGGGAGTTATATAATTTTTACTCCCTTTTCACTACTATAATTCAAATTGTATTGTATATAATTATAAGCATGCACATTACCTGTTCAAAAGAATATCTTTCTAGTGATTTTTCCCCTTCTTCATTAAAAAGACCACCCACTAAATACAAAAAGTTATTCAAAACTGCAACACCCATGTAGTTGTAGCGAGGTGGAGCACTCAGTGCTGCTAGATCTCTCCACTCCCCAGTTACAGGATTGTATGAGAGAAGTTCATGAAAGGGGTTATAAGAGTCCATACGTCCACTAACAATGTAAATAAGACCTTGATTTTCTACTATACCCATTCTGTAAAAAAAAAAAAAAAGGATAGGCACTTATATTTTCTCATTATTATCAGTAGTTCACACTATCAGTCAGTAAATCCAATTTGAAAATTGTTATTGTACTTACTTGGATCTACCTTCTGGCATATTTGACTCTAATAATGTCCACTCATCTGCAATAGGGTCATATCTTTCAATACTTTTTTCGATGACCAATCCCGTCCAACCACCGAAGGCATAGAGAAAACCTCCATGAGCGCATAATCCAAAATCAGACCGTGGGATCACCATAGAAGATATTCCAGTCCAATAATCTTCCTGTGGATCATAAACTTCGCCATCTGCCCAAATCTGACTGTCCTCTCCACTCCCTCCAACAACGAAAATTTTCCCATTTAAGACTGCTATTCCTGGTGAACTTCTCACAATTTTCATAGGGCAAACTTTCTGCCATTTCTGCCTAAAGATATCAAAACATTCGACACTTTTAAATGTAAACCCATCTGATATATAGAGTTCTTTCATGAATCCACCTATGAGATAAATTTTCTTTCGAGTACAAATTCTTGGCTGGACAGAAAAGGCTGCTTCCTTTTTAGCCAAGTTTGTCTGCTTTTTAAGGTTAACCTTCAATTTAATATCAGCGGAGCACTCATTAATTGCTTTTTTTATTAGTTTACTTGAAATTAAAGGCAATTTCAGTCGTTTTAAAATGTCAAAATTCCAACAACAATATCTATTATTTATATCTTGTGCTTGTGTAATCCATCTGATAGCAGCAGAGAATACCTGCAATAAATAATAGAAAGATAAATTCGGGTTAATAATCTTGTAAATAAAAGTCAATTGAAAGTTGTACATATTAAATAAAAAAAAAATATTTACATTTTACCTGAAACTCAGAGTCAATATGAAGATACTCTGAATCCAAAAAATACAGCAGAATTTCTTTCGGAATCTCAAGAAATTCTTGCTCCATTGTCACTTCTACGAAATTGGAGAAGATGAAGTCCCGGGAAGAATGCAGCAACCTTACTAAATTATGGGCCTCAGCAAACCTGTTTTTAAAAAAAAAAAAAAAAATTACGTATAGGACAGATAAAAATACATATTATATAAACAGTTGGAAAATAATTAACTATTATTATTATACTGCACGTACCGGTAAATTCCCAAAGCATTAGATGGATGAAGTTCGCTCTTGAGAAAGTCTATACAAACAAGTACAGCACGTGATATCATCAACATGTTCGCAGCCGCAATTAACTCCTGTGCATTTTCCACTGTTATCTCGATGTTTCCTAAAGTTTTTGACAAAAAAAGAAAAAAAAAATTCATTTATTCATTTGCAACAAAATAAAATTTTTACATATAGATAGCAGCATAGCACTATGAAAACTTAAAATATTTTCCCTTACCAGTATATATGAAGTCGACGAGCAGTC
The DNA here is from genome assembly GCF_018991925.1 of Homarus americanus. Taxonomy (NCBI): domain Eukaryota; kingdom Metazoa; phylum Arthropoda; class Malacostraca; order Decapoda; family Nephropidae; genus Homarus; species Homarus americanus. Next base: position 17,652 of record NW_024741872.1, on the reverse strand, counting down.
GTAATATATTGGGTTTCATGAACTTCATTTCTATTGACTGTGTTGTTTTCTCAGCAAATTCACACGTAAACATGGTCTTAAAATATTTGCTTCCAGCTGACAGTATTACACGGTGAGCCTGTGGAATAAAATGTAATCCCATCAGATTACATAAAAGTGAGAGAATTATGGACGGACAGACAACAAAATTAAACCACTGCTAGGAAGCAAGCCGCCCAAATCAAACCACTGCTAGGAAGCAAGCCGCCCAAATCAAATCACTGCTTGGAAACATTGATTCTCTCGTGAGAAGAAAGTTGGATAAGTAACTCTTTATTTGTGTCGGAGAAGAAGGGAAGTTGGGGGAACAGGGAAATTTCTTCTACTGTACTGGATATACTTTGTTAACCATGTTCCACTGACTTCTCCTAAACGGATGGTGAGTGTGGGCAGTGTAGTTAAGTTTCCCTCCCCCTATATGTGTGTAAATGGTGAGTGAGTGATGGAGGGCGGGCAGAGAAAGATATATAGGTAGGAGGTAAATGTTTCTTCACTTACAGATAAATGTTTCACTTACTCACCTTCACAACTGATCCATCAGCTAATAATATTTCTACATCACATAATTCTTGTGACTGCCAGAGGAAATGTATGTAGTCTAGCAGGTAGTTCGGATAAGATTTACATTCCTCTTCCTCCTCCTTCTCCTGCTCCTCTTTCTCCTTGTGATGAGAGAGCTCCACATGTGCAGCCGCCATCTTCAGATACTAATGTAATACTAACCAGTTGTCAGTTTTGTTTTTAGTTGTGTGGTGATATCTGGTAATACCCGTGGTGGTGGTGGTGGTGGTGGTGCTTCCGTTGCTTCTTCAAACAATAACAAAACTAAACTACAGCCAGCAGCCTCTTTCTTTCAGTATGTTGGGGTAATTTAATAATATGTAATATTTGTGTGTTAAGTTAGTTGAGTGTCCATTAAAACTGGGGCCCATTAAGACTAAGGGCCCATTAAGATTAGAGGCCCCATTAACCCTGGGGCCCATTAAAGAAGACCTGGATAAAAAAAAGCAAAAAAATATACACTTTTTTACTCATCATACCGTTCCTCAGGGGTGTACAGTTTCTTCATTTGTTATCCTTAGGATCAAAATACTCCCTCTACATGACAATTTTTTACTTCTTTTTCACTATAGTTAAGCATAAGTCACATGACAAGGAAGCAAAGTTTTGCTGTAACGTATGTGATAAGCAACGTTAGACAGCTTTGGTCAGTTCTTTATTACTTTAAAATTTCATATTAGGTAAGTTAAAAAGATAGAAAGCAAGCTTTTTTTATTTTAAATGGATTAAATATGAAGATAATGTCAGTCTTGAGGAAGGTTTCTCTTCAAGCCCCCTGCTCCTTTGTCACTTCCACGAAATTGGTCAAGATGAAGTCCCGTGAAGAATGCAGCAACGATACTAAATTATGGGCCTCAGCAAACCTGTTCCCCCAACAAAAAGAAAAAAAATGGGATTTAGTTCAAATTCTGCATTGTATACGTACATATACAAATAAAAAACATCAAAACAAGAAAATAATATTAATTATTATACTGTACGTACCTGTAAATTCTTAAAGCATTGGATGGATGAAGTTCTCTCCTGAGAAAGTTTGTACAAATACGTACAACCTGGGGTATTCCTATCATGTTTGCAGTCACAATTAACTCCTGTATGTTTTCCTTTGTTATCTCGATTGTTCCGAAATTATCCTCACCAGTATATATAAATTCTATGAGCAGTTTAAATAGATTAAATTTGTGATCCACACGTGTCGCCGCCATTCTCAAATACTAATGTAACACTAACCACACAACCCACCAGTGTTTTTTGTAAATAGTGGTAGTGGTGATATCTGGTAATTTTAACAGAGAGGGGGAGGTAAGAGGTGGTGGTGGTGATGCTTCCGTCCTCACCTCCAAACAGTAGCAAAACTAAACTACAGCAGCCTGGGATAGGTAGTAAAAACTATACATTAATTTAAGTTTTTATTTTGTTCCGAAATTATCCTCACCAGTATATATAAATTTATGAGCAGTTTAAATAGATTAAATTTAGATCCACACGTACGCCATTCTCAAATACTAATGTAACACTAACCACACAACCCACCAGTGTTTTTTGTAAATAGTGGTAGTGGTGATATCTGGTAATTTTAACAGAGAAGGGGAGGTAAGAGGTGGTGGTGGTGATGCTTCCGTCCTCACCTCCAAATGTATATCGTCAGGTAGTTAGGATAAGATTTACATTCCTCCTCCTCGTGATGAGAAAGCTCCACCACACATGCAGCTTCAGATACTAATTATAAGGATACTTTCAAATTTCATGTTAGGTAAGTTAAATTAAAAGATAGAAAGCAAACCTTTTTAAATGGATTAAATATGAAGATAATATCAGTCTTGAGGAAGGTTTAGGGAGTCAAATTAAGACTGCTCTAGAATAAGACCGGCCCTCAGGGAGTGATGTACAGTTCATCCACTTATTATTCTTAGGGTCGAAATATTCCACATTAGCGACAGATACCTAAAAAAAAAGTTAGAAGGTTAAAATTGTAATATAATTCATTCCATATAATTAATTCATTTCATTCTTCCATTGCCATTCTCCCTTTCTTACCAATCTATTAAGGTTATTTTGACGGTGACCTCCTATGACATATAACAGAGAATTTGTGGCAACAACTGCTGGGATACTTCGATCAAAATTCATTGATGAACACTTAAACCATTTGTTCTGTGGAAGGAAAAGAAGGGAGGGGAGGTTATACAATTTTTACTCCCTCTTTTCATTACACTACATACAGTATTACAAAAATTCTTCTTCAATATACTTAAATCATTATTGTTGTCTTGGGAAAGAGAAAAGAAGGGAGTTATACAATTTTCACTACTGTAATTCAAATTGTATTGTATATAATAATAAGCATACATATTACCTGTTCAAAAGAATATCTTTCTAGTGATTTTTCCGCTTCTTCATTAAAAAGAAGGCCACCCACTAAATACAAAAAGTTATTCAAAACTGCAACACCCATGTAGTTGTAGCGAGGTGGAGCACGTCCTGCTAGTGCTCTCCACTCCCCAGTTACAGGATTGTATGAGAGAAGATCATGCATGGGGTTGTAAAAGTCCATATATCCACTAACAATATAAATAAGACCTTGATGTTCTACTATACCCATGCTGTAAAAAGAAAAAAAGTATAGGCACTGTTATATTTTCTCATTATTATCAGTGTTCATACTATTAGTCAGTAAATCCAATTTGAAAATTGTTATCATACTTACTTGGATCTACCTTCTGGCATATTTGACTCTAATAATCTCCACTCATCTGTAATAGGGTCATATCTTTCAATACTTTTTTCCATAACCGATCCCATCCAACCACCGAAGGCATAGAGATAACCTCCATGAGCGCATAATCCAAAATTACACCGTGGGATCACCATAGAAGATATTCCAGTCCAATAATCTTCCTGTGGATTATAAACTTCGCCATCCGTCAAAATCTGACTCTCCTTTCCAATCCCTCCAACAACGAAAATTTTTCTATGTAAGACTGCTATTCCTGGTGAATTTCTCACAATTTTCATGGGGCAAACTTTCTGCCATATCTGCCTAAAGATATCAAAACATTCGACACTTTTTTTAAATTTATTTTGGTAATAGTTTTCTTTCTTTAATCCACCTATGACATAAATTTTCTTTCGAGTACAAATTCTTGGCTGGACATATAAGGCTGCCCTTTTGGCCGCCAAGTTTGTCTGCTGTTTAAGGTTAACCTTAAATCTAATATCAGAGGAGCATTCATTAATTAATTTTTCTATTAGTTTACTTGAAATTAAAGATAATTTCATTCGTTTTAAAATGTCAAAATACCAACAACCATATCTATTAGTTCTTCGTGTAATCCATCTAATAGCAGCAGAGAATACCTGCAATAAATAATAGAGAAAGTTAATTTTGATAGTTGGGGATTAAAACTTTATTATATAAAGTCAGTTGAAAGTTTGTAATATTAAATAAAAAAAATTATTTTACCTGAAACTCAGAGTCAATATGAAGATACTCTGACTCAAGAAAATACAGTAGAATTTCTTTCGGAATCTCAAGAAATTCTTCCTCCATTGTCACTTCTACGAAATTGGAAAAGATGAAATCCCGCGAAGAATGCAGCAACCTTACTAAATAATGGGCCTTAGCAAACCTGTTTAAAAAAAAAACAATATGGAATTAGTTACGTCGTATTATATAAATAGTTTGAAAATAATTAATTATTATACTGCACATACCGGTAAATTCCCATAGCATTAGATGAATGAAGTTCACTCTTAAGAAAGTCTGTACAAAACCGTACAGCACGGGACATCATCAGCATGTTCGCAGCCGCAATTAACTCCTGTGCATTTTCCACTGTTATCTTCATTTTTCCTAAAGTATTAAAAAAAAGTTTTTTATTCATAATGTATTTCGTTTTAATTTAAATATAAGTATAGCAGCATTATGAAAACTTAAAATGTTTCCCCTTACCAGTATATATGAAGTGGACGAGCAGTTGTAATATATTGGGTTTCATAGACTTCATTTCTATTGACTGTGTTGTTTTCTCAGCAAATCCACACGTAAACATTGTCTTAAAATAATCGCTTCCTCCTGACAGTATTCCACGGTGAGCCTGTGAAATAAAATGTAATCCATCAGTTTTTGTTTTTTAAGATTTGGGTGATGGAGGGCAGAGAAAGATATATCACTCACTCACCTTCATAATTGATCCATCAGCTAATAATATTTCTACATCACATAACTGTTGTAACTGCCAGAGGAAATGTATGCAGTCTTGCAGGTAGTTAGGATAAGATTTACACTCCTCCTCCTCCTCCTCCTCGTAATGAGAGATCTCCACATGTGCAGCCGCCATCTTCAGATACTAATGTAATACTAACCAGTTGTCAGTTTTGTTTTTAGTAGTGGTGTGGTGATATCTGGTAATACCCGTGGTGATGGTGGTGGTGGTGGTGGTAGTGGTGGTGGTTGTGGTGGTGATTCTTCTGTTGCTTCTTCAAACAGTAACAACTATAAACTACAGCCAGCAACAGAAGTATTTTATTTTTTTATTTTAAGTGTGTGTGTTGAAGAAGGAATCTCAAGAAATTCTTGCTCCATTGTCACTTCTACGAAATTGGAGAAGATGAAGTCCCGGGAAGAATGCAGCAACCTTACTAAATTATGGGCCTCAGCAAACCTGTTTTTAAAAAAAAAAAAAAAAATTACGTATAGGACAGATAAAAATACATATTATATAAACAGTTGGAAAATAATTAACTATTATTATTATACTGCACGTACCGGTAAATTCCCAAAGCATTAGATGGATGAAGTTCGCTCTTGAGAAAGTCTATACAAACAAGTACAGCACGTGATATCATCAACATGTTCGCAGCCGCAATTAACTCCTGTGCATTTTCCACTGTTATCTCGATGTTTCCTAAAGTTTTTGACAAAAAAAGAAAAAAAAAATTCATTTATTCATTTGCAACAAAATAAAATTTTTACATATAGATAGCAGCATAGCACTATGAAAACTTAAAATATTTTCCCTTACCAGTATATATGAAGTCGACGAGCAGTCGTAATATATTGGGTTTCATGAACTTCATTTCTATTGACTGTGTTGTTTTCTCAGCAAATTCACACGTAAACATGGTCTTAAAATATTTGCTTCCAGCTGACAGTATTACACGGTGAGCCTGTGGAATAAAATGTAATCCCATCAGATTACATAAAAGTGAGAGAATTATGGACGGACAGACAACAAAATTAAACCACTGCTAGGAAGCAAGCCGCCCAAATCAAACCACTGCTAGGAAGCAAGCCGCCCAAATCAAATCACTGCTTGGAAACATTGATTCTCTCGTGAGAAGAAAGTTGGATAAGTAACTCTTTATTTGTGTCGGAGAAGAAGGGAAGTTGGGGGAACAGGGAAATTTCTTCTACTGTACTGGATATACTTTGTTAACCATGTTCCACTGACTTCTCCTAAACGGATGGTGAGTGTGGGCAGTGTAGTTAAGTTTCCCTCCCCCTATATGTGTGTAAATGGTGAGTGAGTGATGGAGGGCGGGCAGAGAAAGATATATAGGTAGGAGGTAAATGTTTCTTCACTTACAGATAAATGTTTCACTTACTCACCTTCATAACTGATCCATCAGCTAATAATATTTCTACATCACATAATTCTTGTGACTGCCAGAGGAAATGTATGTAGTCTAGCAGGTAGTTCGGATAAGATTTACATTCCTCTTCCTCCTCCTTCTCCTGCTCCTCTTTCTCCTTGTGATGAGAGAGCTCCACATGTGCAGCCGCCATCTTCAGATACTAATGTAATACTAACCAGTTGTCAGTTTTGTTTTTAGTTATGTGGTGATATCTGGTAATACCCGTGGTGGTGGTGGTGGTGGTGGTGGTGCTTCCGTTGCTTCTTCAAACAATAACAAAACTAAACTACAGCCAGCAGCCTCTTTCTTTCAGTATGTTGGGGTAATTTAATATGTAATATTTGTGTGTTAAGTTAGTTGAGTGTCCATTAAAACTGGGACCCATTAAGACTAAGGGCCCATTAAGATTAGAGGCCCCATTAACCCTGGGGCCCATTAAAGAAGACCTGGATAAAAAAAAGCAAAAAAATATACACTTTTTTACTCATCATACCGTTCCTCAGGGGTGTACAGTTTCTTCATTTGTTATCCTTAGGATCAAAATACTCCCTCTACATGACAATTTTTTACTTCTTTTTCACTATAGTTAAGCATAAGTCACATGACAAGGAAGCAAAGTTTTGCTGTAACGTATGTGATAAGCAACGTTAGACAGCTTTGGTCAGTTCTTTATTACTTTAAAATTTCATATTAGGTAAGTTAAAAAGATAGAAAGCAAGCTTTTTTTTATTTTAAATGGATTAAATATGAAGATAATGTCAGTCTTGAGGAAGGTTTCTCTTCAAGCCCCCTGCTCCTTTGTCACTTCCACGAAATTGGTCAAGATGAAGTCCCGTGAAGAATGCAGCAACGATACTAAATTATGGGCCTCAGCAAACCTGTTCCCCCAACAAAAAGAAAAAAAATGGGATTTAGTTCAAATTCTGCATTGTATACGTACATATACAAATAAAAAACATCAAAACAAGAAAATAATATTAATTATTATACTGTACGTACCTGTAAATTCTTAAAGCATTGGATGGATGAAGTTCTCTCCTGAGAAAGTTTGTACAAATACGTACAACCTGGGGTATTCCTATCATGTTTGCAGTCACAATTAACTCCTGTATGTTTTCCTTTGTTATCTCGATTGTTCCGAAATTATCCTCACCAGTATATATAAATTCTATGAGCAGTTTAAATAGATTAAATTTGTGATCCACACGTGTCGCCGCCATTCTCAAATACTAATGTAACACTAACCACACAACCCACCAGTGTTTTTTGTAAATAGTGGTAGTGGTGATATCTGGTAATTTTAACAGAGAGGGGGAGGTAAGAGGTGGTGGTGGTGATGCTTCCGTCCTCACCTCCAAACAGTAGCAAAACTAAACTACAGCAGCCTGGGATAGGTAGTAAAAACTATACATTAATTTAAGTTTTTATTTTGTTCCGAAATTATCCTCACCAGTATATATAAATTCTATGAGCAGTTTAAATAGATTAAATTTGTGATCCACACGTGTCGCCGCCATTCTCAAATACTAATGTAACACTAACCACACAACCCACCAGTGTTTTTTGTAAATAGTGGTAGTGGTGATATCTGGTAATTTTAACAGAGAAGGGGAGGTAAGAGGTGGTGGTGGTGATGCTTCCGTCCTCACCTCCAAATGTATATCGTCAGGTAGTTAGGATAAGATTTACATTCCTCCTCCTCGTGATGAGAAAGCTCCACCACACATGCAGCTTCAGATACTAATTATAAGGATACTTTCAAATTTCATGTTAGGTAAGTTAAATTAAAAGATAGAAAGCAAACCTTTTTAAATGGATTAAATATGAAGATAATATCAGTCTTGAGGAAGGTTTAGGGAGTCAAATTAAGACTGCTCTAGAATAAGACCGGCCCTCAGGGAGTGATGTACAGTTCATCCACTTATTATTCTTAGGGTCGAAATATTCCACATTAGCGACAGATACCTAAAAAAAAAGTTAGAAGGTTAAAATTGTAATATAATTCATTCCATATAATTAATTCATTTCATTCTTCCATTGCCATTCTCCCTTTCTTACCAATCTATTAAGGTTATTTTGACGGTGACCTCCTATGACATATAACAGAGAATTTGTGGCAACAACTGCTGGGATACTTCGATCAAAATTCATTGATGAACACTTAAACCATTTGTTCTGTGGAAGGAAAAGAAGGGAGGGGAGGTTATACAATTTTTACTCCCTCTTTTCATTACACTACATACAGTATTACAAAAATTCTTCTTCAATATACTTAAATCATTATTGTTGTCTTGGGAAAGAGAAAAGAAGGGAGTTATACAATTTTTACTCCCTTTTCACTACTGTAATTCAAATTGTATTGTATATAATAATAAGCATACATATTACCTGTTCAAAAGAATATCTTTCTAGTGATTTTTCCGCTTCTTCATTAAAAAGAAGGCCACCCACTAAATACAAAAAGTTATTCAAAACTGCAACACCCATGTAGTTGTAGCGAGGTGGAGCACGTCCTGCTAGTGCTCTCCACTCCCCAGTTACAGGATTGTATGAGAGAAGATCATGCATGGGGTTGTAAAAGTCCATATATCCACTAACAATATAAATAAGACCTTGATGTTCTACTATACCCATGCTGTAAAAAGAAAAAAAGTATAGGCACTGTTATATTTTCTCATTATTATCAGTGTTCATACTATTAGTCAGTAAATCCAATTTGAAAATTGTTATTATACTTACTTGGATCTACCTTCTGGCATATTTGACTCTAATAATCTCCACTCATCTGTAATAGGGTCATATCTTTCAATACTTTTTTCCATAACCGATCCCATCCAACCACCGAAGGCATAGAGATAACCTCCATGAGCGCATAATCCAAAATTACACCGTGGGATCACCATAGAAGATATTCCAGTCCAATAATCTTCCTGTGGATTATAAACTTCGCCATCCGTCAAAATCTGACTCTCCTTTCCAATCCCTCCAACAACGAAAATTTTTCTATGTAAGACTGCTATTCCTGGTGAATTTCTCACAATTTTCATGGGGCAAACTTTCTGCCATATCTGCCTAAAGATATCAAAACATTCGACACTTTTTTTAAATTTATTTTGGTAATAGTTTTCTTTCTTTAATCCACCTATGACATAAATTTTCTTTCGAGTACAAATTCTTGGCTGGACATATAAGGCTGCCCTTTTGGCCGCCAAGTTTGTCTGCTGTTTAAGGTTAACCTTAAATCTAATATCAGAGGAGCATTCATTAATTAATTTTTCTATTAGTTTACTTGAAATTAAAGATAATTTCATTCGTTTTAAAATGTCAAAATACCAACAACCATATCTATTAGTTCTTCGTGTAATCCATCTAATAGCAGCAGAGAATACCTGCAATAAATAATAGAGAAAGTTAATTTTGATAGTTGGGGATTAAAACTTTATTATATAAAGTCAGTTGAAAGTTTGTAATATTAAATAAAAAAAATTATTTTACCTGAAACTCAGAGTCAATATGAAGATACTCTGACTCAAGAAAATACAGTAGAATTTCTTTCGGAATCTCAAGAAATTCTTCCTCCATTGTCACTTCTACGAAATTGGAAAAGATGAAATCCCGCGAAGAATGCAGCAACCTTACTAAATAATGGGCCTTAGCAAACCTGTTTAAAAAAAAAACAATATGGAATTAGTTACGTCGTATTATATAAATAGTTTGAAAATAATTAATTATTATACTGCACATACCGGTAAATTCCCATAGCATTAGATGAATGAAGTTCACTCTTAAGAAAGTCTGTACAAAACCGTACAGCACGGGACATCATCAGCATGTTCGCAGCCGCAATTAACTCCTGTGCATTTTCCACTGTTATCTTCATTTTTCCTAAAGTATTAAAAAAAAGTTTTTTATTCATAATGTATTTCGTTTTAATTTAAATATAAGTATAGCAGCATTATGAAAACTTAAAATGTTTCCCCTTACCAGTATATATGAAGTGGACGAGCAGTTGTAATATATTGGGTTTCATAGACTTCATTTCTATTGACTGTGTTGTTTTCTCAGCAAATCCACACGTAAACATTGTCTTAAAATAATCGCTTCCTCCTGACAGTATTCCACGGTGAGCCTGTGAAATAAAATGTAATCCATCAGTTTTTGTTTTTTAAGATTTGGGTGATGGAGGGCAGAGAAAGATATATCACTCACTCACCTTCATAATTGATCCATCAGCTAATAATATTTCTACATCACATAACTGTTGTAACTGCCAGAGGAAATGTATGCAGTCTTGCAGGTAGTTAGGATAAGATTTACACTCCTCCTCCTCCTCCTCCTCGTAATGAGAGATCTCCACACGTGCAGCCGCCATCTTCAGATACTAATGTAATACTAACCAGTTGTCAGTTTTGTTTTTAGTGGTGGTGTGGTGATATCTGGTAATACCCGTGGTGATGGTGGTGGTGGTGGTGGTAGTGGTGGTGGTTGTGGTGGTGATTCTTCTGTTGCTTCTTCAAACAGTAACAACTATAAACTACAGCCAGCAACAGAAGTATTTTATTTTTTTATTTTAAGTGTGTGTGTTGAAGAAGGAATCTCAAGAAATTCTTGCTCCATTGTCACTTCTACGAAATTGGAGAAGATGAAGTCCCGGGAAGAATGCAGCAACCTTACTAAATTATGGGCCTCAGCAAACCTGTTTTTAAAAAAAAAATAAATTTATTTCGTATAGGACAGATAAAAATACATATTATATAAACAGTTGGAAAATAATTAACTATTATTATTATACTGCACGTACCGGTAAATTCCCAAAGCATTAGATGGATGAAGTTCGCTCTTGAGAAAGTCTATACAAACAAGTACAGCACGTGATATCATCAACATGTTCGCAGCCGCAATTAACTCCTGTGCATTTTCCACTGTTATCTCGATGTTTCCTAAAGTTTTTGACAAAAAAAGAAAAAAAAAATTCATTTATTCATTTGCAACAAAATAAAATTTTTACATATAGATAGCAGCATAGCACTATGAAAACTTAAAATATTTTCCCTTACCAGTATATATGAAGTCGACGAGCAGTCGTAATATATTGGGTTTCATGAACTTCATTTCTATTGACTGTGTTGTTTTCTCAGCAAATTCACACGTAAACATGGTCTTAAAATATTTGCTTCCAGCTGACAGTATTACACGGTGAGCCTGTGGAATAAAATGTAATCCCATCAGATTACATAAAAGTGAGAGAATTATGGACGGACAGACAACAAAATTAAACCACTGCTAGGAAGCAAGCCGCCCAAATCAAACCACTGCTAGGAAGCAAGCCGCCCAAATCAAATCACTGCTTGGAAACATTGATTCTCTCGTGAGAAGAAAGTTGGATAAGTAACTCTTTATTTGTGTCGGAGAAGAAGGGAAGTTGGGGGAACAGGGAAATTTCTTCTACTGTACTGGATATACTTTGTTAACCATGTTCCACTGACTTCTCCTAAACGGATGGTGAGTGTGGGCAGTGTAGTTAAGTTTCCCTCCCCCTATATGTGTGTAAATGGTGAGTGAGTGATGGAGGGCGGGCAGAGAAAGATATATAGGTAGGAGGTAAATGTTTCTTCACTTACAGATAAATGTTTCACTTACTCACCTTCATAACTGATCCATCAGCTAATAATATTTCTACATCACATAATTCTTGTGACTGCCAGAGGAAATGTATGTAGTCTAGCAGGTAGTTCGGATAAGATTTACATTCCTCTTCCTCCTCCTTCTCCTGCTCCTCTTTCTCCTTGTGATGAGAGAGCTCCACATGTGCAGCCGCCATCTTCAGATACTAATGTAATACTAACCAGTTGTCAGTTTTGTTTTTAGTTATGTGGTGATATCTGGTAATACCCGTGGTGGTGGTGGTGGTGGTGGTGGTGCTTCCGTTGCTTCTTCAAACAATAACAAAACTAAACTACAGCCAGCAGCCTCTTTCTTTCAGTATGTTGGGGTAATTTAATATGTAATATTTGTGTGTTAAGTTAGTTGAGTGTCCATTAAAACTGGGACCCATTAAGACTAAGGGCCCATTAAGATTAGAGGCCCCATTAACCCTGGGGCCCATTAAAGAAGACCTGGATAAAAAAAAGCAAAAAAATATACACTTTTTTACTCATCATACCGTTCCTCAGGGGTGTACAGTTTCTTCATTTGTTATCCTTAGGATCAAAATACTCCCTCTACATGACAATTTTTTACTTCTTTTTCACTATAGTTAAGCATAAGTCACATGACAAGGAAGCAAAGTTTTGCTGTAACGTATGTGATAAGCAACGTTAGACAGCTTTGGTCAGTTCTTTATTACTTTAAAATTTCATATTAGGTAAGTTAAAAAGATAGAAAGCAAGCTTTTTTTATTTTAAATGGATTAAATATGAAGATAATGTCAGTCTTGAGGAAGGTTTCTTCAAGCCCCCTGCTCCTTTGTCACTTCCACGAAATTGGTCAAGATGAAGTCCCGTAATGCAGCAACGATACTAAATTATGGGCCTCAGCAAACCTGTTCCCCCAACAAAAAGAAAAAAAATGGGATTTAGTTCAAATTCTGCATTGTATACGTACATATACAAATAAAAAACATCAAAACAAGAAAATAATATTAATTATTATACTGTACGTACCTGTAAATTCTTAAAGCATTGGATGGATGAAGTTCTCTCCTGAGAAAGTTTGTACAAATACGTACAACCTGGGGTATTCCTATCATGTTTGCAGTCACAATTAACTCCTGTATGTTTTCCTTTGTTATCTCGATTGTTCCGAAATTATCCTCACCAGTATATATAAATTCTATGAGCAGTTTAAATAGATTAAATTTGTGATCCACACGTGTCGCCGCCATTCTCAAATACTAATGTAACACTAACCACACAACCCACCAGTGTTTTTTGTAAATAGTGGTAGTGGTGATATCTGGTAATTTTAACAGAGAGGGGGAGGTAAGAGGTGGTGGTGGTGATGCTTCCGTCCTCACCTCCAAACAGTAGCAAAACTAAACTACAGCAGCCTGGGATAGGTAGTAAAAACTATACATTAATTTAAGTTTTTATTTTGTTCCGAAATTATCCTCACCAGTATATATAAATTCTATGAGCAGTTTAAATAGATTAAATTTGTGATCCACACGTGTCGCCGCCATTCTCAAATACTAATGTAACACTAACCACACAACCCACCAGTGTTTTTTGTAAATAGTGGTAGTGGTGATATCTGGTAATTTTAACAGAGAAGGGGAGGTAAGAGGTGGTGGTGGTGATGCTTCCGTCCTCACCTCCAAATGTATATCGTCAGGTAGTTAGGATAAGATTTACATTCCTCCTCCTCGTGATGAGAAAGCTCCACCACACATGCAGCTTCAGATACTAATTATAAGGATACTTTCAAATTTCATGTTAGGTAAGTTAAATTAAAAGATAGAAAGCAAACCTTTTTAAATGGATTAAATATGAAGATAATATCAGTCTTGAGGAAGGTTTAGGGAGTCAAATTAAGACTGCTCTAGAATAAGACCGGCCCTCAGGGAGTGATGTACAGTTCATCCACTTATTATTCTTAGGGTCGAAATATTCCACATTAGCGACAGATACCTAAAAAAAAAGTTAGAAGGTTAAAATTGTAATATAATTCATTCCATATAATTAATTCATTTCATTCTTCCATTGCCATTCTCCCTTTCTTACCAATCTATTAAGGTTATTTTGACGGTGACCTCCTATGACATATAACAGAGAATTTGTGGCAACAACTGCTGGGATACTTCGATCAAAATTCATTGATGAACACTTAAACCATTTGTTCTGTGGAAGGAAAAGGAGGGAGGGGAGGTTATACAATTTTTACTCCCTCTTTTCATTACACTACATACAGTATTACAAAAATTCTTCTTCAATATACTTAAATCATTATTGTTGTCTTGGGAAAGAGAAAAGAAGGGAGTTATACAATTTTCACTACTGTAATTCAAATTGTATTGTATATAATAATAAGCATACATATTACCTGTTCAAAAGAATATCTTTCTAGTGATTTTTCCGCTTCTTCATTAAAAAGAAGGCCACCCACTAAATACAAAAAGTTATTCAAAACTGCAACACCCATGTAGTTGTAGCGAGGTGGAGCACGTCCTGCTAGTGCTCTCCACTCCCCAGTTACAGGATTGTATGAGAGAAGATCATGCATGGGGTTGTAAAAGTCCATATATCCACTAACAATATAAATAAGACCTTGATGTTCTACTATACCCATGCTGTAAAAAGAAAAAAAGTATAGGCACTGTTATATTTTCTCATTATTATCAGTGTTCATACTATTAGTCAGTAAATCCAATTTGAAAATTGTTATCATACTTACTTGGATCTACCTTCTGGCATATTTGACTCTAATAATCTCCACTCATCTGTAATAGGGTCATATCTTTCAATACTTTTTTCCATAACCGATCCCATCCAACCACCGAAGGCATAGAGATAACCTCCATGAGCGCATAATCCAAAATTACACCGTGGGATCACCATAGAAGATATTCCAGTCCAATAATCTTCCTGTGGATTATAAACTTCGCCATCCGTCAAAATCTGACTCTCCTTTCCAATCCCTCCAACAACGAAAATTTTTCTATGTAAGACTGCTATTCCTGGTGAATTTCTCACAATTTTCATGGGGCAAACTTTCTGCCATATCTGCCTAAAGATATCAAAACATTCGACACTTTTTTTAAATTTATTTTGGTAATAGTTTTCTTTCTTTAATCCACCTATGACATAAATTTTCTTTCGAGTACAAATTCTTGGCTGGACATATAAGGCTGCCCTTTTGGCATAAGTTTATCTACTGTTTAAAAGTTAACCTTAAATCTAATATCAGAGGAAGCATTCATTAATTAATTTTCTATTAGTTTACTTGAAATTAAAAGATAATTTCATTCGTTTTAAAAATGTCAAAATACCAACAACATATCTATTAGTTCTTAAATTTGTAATCATCTAATAGCAGCAGAGAATACCTGCAATAAATAATAGAGAAAGTTAATTTTGATAGTTTTTGGTTAAAACTTTTGTAAATAAAGTCAGTTGAAAGTTTGTAATATTAAATAAAAAAAATTATTTTACCTGAAACTCATAGTCAATATGAAGATACTCTGACTCAAGAAAATACAGTAGAATTTCTTTCGGAATCTCAAGAAATTCTTCCTCCATTGTCACTTCTACGAAATTGGAAAAGATGAAATCCCGCGAAGAATGCAGCAACCTTACTAAATAATGGGCCTTAGCAAACCTGTTTAAAAAAAACCAATAAGGAATTAGTTACGTCGTGTTATATAAATAGTTTGAAAATAATTAATTATTATACTGCACATACCGGTAAATTCCCCAAGCATTAGATGGATGAAGTTCACTCTTAAGAAAGTCTGTACAAAAACGTACAGCACGGGACATCATCAGCATGTTCGCAGCCGCAATTAACTCCTGTGCATTTTCCACTGTTATCTTCATGTTTCCTAAAGTATTAAAAAAAAGTTTTTTATTCATAATGTATTTCGTTTTAATTTAAATATAAGTATAGCAGCATTATGAAAACTTAAAATGTTTTCCCTTACCAGTATATATGAAGTGGACGAGCAGTTGTAATATATTGGGTTTCATAGACTTCATTTCTATTGACTGTGTTGTTTTCTCAGCAAATCCACACGTAAACATTGTCTTAAAATAATCGCTTCCTCCTGACAGTATTCCACGGTGAGCCTGTGAAATAAAATGTAATCCATCAGTTTTTGTTTTTTAAGATTTGGGTGATGGAGGGCAGAGAAAGATATATCACTCACTCACCTTCATAATTGATCCATCAGCTAATAATATTTCTACATCACATAACTGTTGTAACTGCCAGAGGAAATGTATGCAGTCTTGCAGGTAGTTAGGATAAGATTTACACTCCTCCTCCTCCTCCTCCTGTGTGAGATCTCATATGCAGCCGCATACCAGATACTAATACCAATACTAACCAGTTGTCTAGTTTTGTTTTTAGTAGTGAATTGTGGTACGATATCTGGTAATACCCGTGGTGTTATGGTGGTGGTGGTGGTGGTAGTGGTAGTGGTTGGCATTGTTGATTCTTCTGTTTATTTTCTTCAAACAGTAACAACTATAAACTACAGCCAACAACAGTATTTCTTTTATTTTAAATGTGTGTGTTGAAGAAGGAATCTCAAGAAATTCTTGCTCCATTGTCACTTCTACGAAATTGGAGAAGATGAAGTCCCGGGAAGAATGCAGCAACCTTACTAAATTATGGGCCTCAGCAAACCTGTTTTTAAAAAAAAAAAAAAAAAATTACGTATAGGACAGATAAAAATACATATTATATAAACAGTTGGAAAATAATTAACTATTATTATTATACTGCACGTACCGGTAAATTCCCAAAGCATTAGATGGATGAAGTTCGCTCTTGAGAAAGTCTATACAAACAAGTACAGCACGTGATATCATCAACATGTTCGCAGCCGCAATTAACTCCCGTGCATTTTCCACTGTTATCTCGATGTTTCCTAAAGTTTTTGACAAAAAAAGAAAAAAAAAATTCATTTATTAATTTGCAACAAAATAAAAATTTTACATATAGATAGCAGTATAGCACTATGAAAACTTAAAATATTTTCCCTTACCAGTATATATGAAGTCGACGAGCAGTTGTAATATATTGGGTTTCATAAACTTCATTTCTATTGACTGTTTTGTTTTCTCAGCAAATTCACACGTAAACATTGTCTTAAAATATTCGCTTCCCGCTGACAGTATTACACGGTGAGCCTGTGGAATAAAATGTAATCCTATCAGATTACATAAAAGTGAGAGAATTATAGACGGACAGACAACAAAATTAAACCACTGCTAGGAAGCAAGCCGCCCAAATCAAACCACTGCTAGGAAGCAAGCCGCCAAAATAAAATCACTTCTTGGAAACATTGATTCTCTCGTGCGAAAAAAGTTGGATAAGCAACTCTTTATTTGTGTCGGAGAAGAAGGGAAGTTGGGGGAACAGTTTATTTGTGTCGGAGAAGAAGGGAAGTTGGGGGAACAGGGAAATTTCTTCTACTGTACTGGATATACTTTGTTAACCATGTTCCACTGACTTCTCCTAAACGGACGGTGAGTATGGGCAGTGTAGTTAAGTTTCCCTCCCCCTATATGTGTGTAAATGGTGAGTGGTAATGGAGGGCAGGCAGAGAAAGATATGTAGGTAGGAGGTAAATGTTTCTTCACTTACAGATAAATGTTTCACTTACTCACCTTCACAACTGATCCATCAGCTAATAATATTTCTACATCACATAACTCTTGTGACTGCCAGAGGAAATGTATGTAGTCTAGCAGG
>NW_024741871.1:0-9365 GCF_018991925.1 Homarus americanus | reverse complement strand
AAAAAGTCCCGTGATCGAGTATAACAAAGTCCCCTGATCGAGTATAAAAAAGTCCAATGATCGAGAATAACAAGGTACCCTAAATGAGTATAGCAAAGCCCCTGATCGAGTATAACAAAGTCCCCTGATCGAGTATAACAAAGTCCTCTGATTGAGTATAATAAAAGCCCCTGATCGAGTTTAACAAAGGCCCCTAATCGAGTACAACAAACTCCCCTGGTCGACTATAACAAAGTCCCCTGATCGAGTATAACAAAGTCCCCTGATCGAGTATAACAAAGTCCCCTGAACGATTATAACAAAGGCCCCTGATCGAGTATAACAAGGTTCCCTGATCGAGTATAACACATCCCCTTCATCGAGTATAACAAAGTCCCTTGATCGAGAATAACAAAGTCCCCTGATCGAGTATAACAAAGGCCCTGATCGAGTTTAACATAGGCCCATGTTCGAGTATAAGAAAGTTCCCTGGTCGAGTATAACAAAGGCCCCTCATCGAGTTTAACAAAGGCCCCTCATCGAGTATAACAAAGTTCCCTGTTCGAGTATAAGAAACTCCCCTGGTCGAGTAAAACAAAGTCCCCTGATCGAGTATAACAAAGTCCCCTGATCGAGTATAACAAAGTCCCCTGAACGAATAGAACAAAGGCCCCTGATCAAGTATAAGAAAGCCCCCTGATCAAGTATAACAAAGCCCCCTCATCGACTATAACAAAATCCCCTGATCAAGTGTAACAAAGTCCCCTGAATGAGTAGAACAAAGTCCCCTAATCGAGTTTAACAAAGGCCCCTCATCGAGAATAACAAAGGCCTTTGATCGAGTTTAACAAAGGCCCTATTCGAGTATAACAAAGTCCCCTGATCGAGTATAACAAAGTCCCCTGAACGAGTATAACACAGTCCCATCATCGAGTAAAACAATGTCCTCTTATCGAATATAACAATGTCCCCTGATCGAGTATAACAAAGTCCCCTCATCGAGTATAACAAAGGCCCTTCATCGAGTATAACAAAGTCCCCTGATCGAGTATAACAAAGTCCCCTGATCGAGTATAACAAAGTCGCTTGAACGATTATAACAAAGTCCCCTATTCGAGTATAAGAAAGTCCCCTGATCGAGTATAAAAATGGCCCCTAATCGAGTTTAACAATGTCCCCTCATCAAGAATAACAAAGTCCCTTGATCGAGTATAACAAAGCCCCCTCATCGAGTATAACAAAGTCCCTTGATCGAGGATAACAAAGTCCTTGATCGAGTATAACAAAGTCCCCTGATGGAGTATAACAAAGTCTCCTGATCGAGTATAACAAAGTCCTCTGATCGAGTATAACGAGGCCTCTGATCGAGTATAACAAAGGCCCCTCATCGAGTATAACAAAGTCCCCTGATCGAGTATAAAAAAGTCCCCTGATCGAGTATAACAAAGTCCCCTGATCGAGAATAAAAAAGTCCAATGATCGAGAATAACAAGGTACCCTAATCGAGTATAGCAAAGCCCCCTGATCGAGTATAACAAAGTCCCCTGATCGAGTATAACAAAAGCCCCTGATCGAGTTTAACAAAGGCCCCTAATCGAGTACAACAAACTCCCCCTCATCGACTATAACAAAATCCCCTGATCAAGTGTAACAAAGTCCCCTGAATGAGTAGAACAAAGTCCCCTAATCGAGTTTAACAAAGGCCCCTCATCGAGAATAACAAAGGCCTTTGATCGAGTTGAACAAAGGCCCCTATTCGAGTATAACAAAGTCCCCTGATCGAGTATAACAAAGTCCCCTGAACGAGTATAACACAGTCCCATCATCGAGTATAACAATGTCCTCTCATCGAATATAACAATGTCCCCTGATCGAGTATAACAAAGTCCCCTCATCGAGTCTAACAAAGGCCCTTCATCGAGTATAACAAAGTAGCCTGATCGAGTATAACAAAGTCCCCTGATCGAGTATAACAAAGTCCCCTGAACGATTATAACAAAGGCCCCTGATCAAGTATAACAAAGCCCCCTGGTCGAGTATAACAAAGGCCCCTCATCGAGTTTAACAAAGACCCCTCATCGAGTATAACAAAGTTCTCGTTCGAGTATAACAAACTCCCCTGGTCGAGTATAACAAAGGCCCCTGATCGAGTATAACAAAGTCCCCTGATCGAGTATAACAAAGTTCTGATCGAGTATAACAAAGTCCCCTGATCATATAATGAAGTCGCCTGAACGATTATAACAAAGTCCCCTATCTGAGTATAATGTCCCCTGATCGAGTATAAAAATGACCCCTAATCGAGTATAACAAAGTCCCCTCATCCAGTATAACAAAGTCCCCTGATCGAGTATAACAAAGCCCCCTCATCTAGATTAACAAAGTCCCCTCATCGAATATAACAAAGTCCCTTGATCGAGTATAACAAAGTCCCCTGATCGAGTATAACAAAGTCCCCTGATCGAATATAACAAAGTCCCCTGATCGAGTATAACAAATTCTCCTGATCGAGTATAACAAAGTCCCCTGATCGAGTAGTATAGCAGAGGGCTCTGATCAGCGAGAGTATAACAAAGGGCCCCTCATCGGGTAACAAAGTCCCCTGATCCAGTATAAAAAAGTCCCTGATCGGGTATAACAAGTCCTGATCGAGTATAAAAAAGTCCAATGATCGAGAACAACAAAGTACCCTAATCGAGTATAGCAAAAGCCCTGATCAGGTATAACAAAGTCGCCTGATCAAAGTCCTGATTGAGTATAACAAAGCCCTGGTTTCAGGCTAATCGTGCAACAAACTCCCTGGTCGAGTATAACAAAGTCCCTGATCAGGTATAACAAAGTCCCTGATCGAGTATAACAAAGTCCCTGAACGATTATAACAAAAGGCCCTGATCGAGTATAACAAAGGTTCCTGATCGATATATAAATCCCTTCATCGAGTATAACAAAGTCCCTTGATCGAGAATAACAAAGTCCCCTGATCGAGTATAACAAAGGCCCCTGATCGAGTTTAACATAGGCCCATGTTCGAGTATAAGAAAGTCCCCTGGTCGAGTATAACAAAGGCCCCTCATCGAGTTTAACTACGGCCCCTCATCGAGTATAACAAAGTTCCCTGTTCGAGTATAAGAAACTCCCCTGGTCGAGTATAACAAAGTCCCCTGATCGAGTATAACAAAGTCCCCTGATCGAGTATAACAAAGTCCCCTGAACGAATAGAACAAAGGCCCCTGATCAAGTATAAGAAAGCCCCCTGATCGAGTATAACAAAGCCCCCTCATCGACTATAACAAAATCCCCTGATCAAGTGTAACAAAGTCCCCTGAATGAGTAGAACAAAGTCCCCTAATCGAATTTAACAAAGACCCCTCATCGAGAATAACAAAGGCCTTTGATCGAGTTTAATAAAGGCCCTATTCGAGTATAACAAAGTCCCCTGATCGAGTATAACAAAGTCCCCTGAACGAGTATAACACAGTCCCATCATCGAGTATAACAATGTCCTCTTATCGAATATAACAATGTCCCCTGATCGAGTATAACAAAGTCCCCTCATCGAGTATAACAAAGCCCTTCATCGAGTATAACAAAGTCCCCTGATCGAGTATAACAAAGTCCCCTGATCGAGTATAACAAAGTCGCTTGAACGATTATAACAAAGTCCCCTATTCGAGTATAACAAAGTCCCGTGATCGAGTATAAAAATGGCCCCTAATCGAGTTTAACAATGTCCCCTCATCAAGTATAACAAAGTCCCTTGATCGAGTATAACAAAGCCCCCTCATCGAGTATAACAAAGTCCCTTGATCGAGGATAACCAAGTCCTTGATCGAGTATATAAAGTCCCTGATCCGAAATTATAACAAAAGTCTCTGATCGAGTATAACAAAGTCCTCTGATCGAGTATAAACAGGGCCTCTGATCGGAGTATAACAAGGCCCTCATCGAAATTATAACAAAAGTCCCTGATCGAGTATAAAAAAGTCCCTGATCGAGGTATAACAAATTCCCTGATCGAGTATGAAAAAAGTCCAATGATCGAGAATAACAAAGTACCCTAATCGGAGTATAGCAAAGCCCCTGATCAGGCATAACGAAGTCCCTGATCGAGTATAACAAATTCCCTGATCCAATTATGAAAAGTCAATGATCGAGAATAACCGAAAGTACCCCTAATCAGGTATAGCAAAGCCCCTGATCGAGTATAACAAAAAGTCCCCTGATCCGAGTATAACAAAGTCTCCTGATTGGAGTATAACAAAAAGCCCTGATCGAGTTTAACAAAGGCCCCTAATCGAGTTCAACAAACTCCCCTGGTCGAGTATAACAAAGTCCCCTGATCGAGTATAACAAAGTCCCCTGATCGAGTATAACAAAGTCCCCTGAACGATTATAACAAAGGCCCCTGATCGAGTATAACAAGGTTCCCTAATCGAGTATAACAAAGCCCCTTCATCGAGTATAACAAAGTCCCTTGATCGAGAATAACAAAGTCCCCTGATCGAGTATAACACAGTCCCATCATCGAGTATAACAATGTCCTCTCATCGAATATAACAATGTCCCCTGATCGAGTATAACAAAGTCCCCTCATCGAGTCTAACAAAGGCCCTTCATCGAGTATAACAAAGTCCCCTGATCGAGTATAACAAAGTCCCCTGATCGAGTATAACAAAGGCCCCTCATCGAGTTTAACAAAAGACCCTCATCGAGTATAACAAGTTCCCTGTTCGAGTATAACAAGCTCCCCTGGTCGAGAGTATAACAAAAGGCCCTGATCGGAAGTATAACAAAGTCCCTGATCTGAGTATAACAAAAGTCCCTGATCCCGAGTATAACAAAAGGGTCCCTGAACAGTGATTATAACAAAGGCCCTGATCAAGTATAACAAAGCCCTGGTCGAGTATAACAAAAGGCCCCTCATCGAGTTTAACAAAAGACCCTCATCCGAGAGTATAACAAAGGTTCCTTGTTCAGTATAACAAGCTCCCTGGTCGAGTATAACAAAGGCCCTGATCGGGTATAACAAAGTCCCTGATCAGGTATAACAAAGTCCCCTGATCGAGTATAACAAAGTCCCCTGATCGAGTATAACAAAGTCGCCTGAACGATTATAACAAAGTCCCCTATTCGAGTATAACAAAGTCCTCTGATCGAGTATAAAAATGACCCCTAATCGAGTATAACAAAGTCCCCTCATCCAGTATAACAAAGTCCCCTGATCGAGTATAAGAAAGCCCCCTCATCGAGAATAACAAAGTCCCCTCATCGAATATAACAAAGTCCCCTGATCGAGTATAACAAAGTCCCCTGATCGAGTATATAAAGTCCCCTGATCGAATATAACAAAGTCCCCTGAACGAGTATAACAAACTCACCTGGTCGAGTATAACAAAGTCCCCTGATCGAGTATAACAAAGTCCCCTGATCGAGTATAACAAAGTCGCCTGAACGATAATAACAAAGTCCACTATTCGATTATAACAAAGTCCCCTGATCGAGTATAAAAATGGCCCCTAATCGAGGATAACAAAGTCCCCTGAACGATTATAACAAAGGACCCTGATCGAGTATAACAAAGTTTCCTGATCGAGGTAAAACAAAGCCCCTAATCGAGTATAACCAAGTCTCCTGCTCGAGTATAACCGAGAGCCCTGATCCGGGTTTAACAGGGCCCATGATCGAGTATAACAAGTCCCTGGTCGAGTATAACAAGGCCCTCATCGAGTTTAACAAAGGCCCCTCATCGAGTATATAGAAGTTCCCTGTTCGGTAACAAACTCCCTGGTCAGGTATAACAAAGTCCCTGATCGAGTATAACAAGTCCCTGATCGAGTATAACAAAGTCCCTGATCGAGTATAACAAAGCTGCTGATCAAGTATAACAAGAGTCCCTGAACGATTATAACAAGGCCCTGATCAAGTATAACAAAGCCCCCTGATCGAGTATAACAAAGCCCCCTAATCGAGTATAACAAAGTCCCCTGATCAAGTTTAACAAAGTCCCCTGAACGAGTATAACAAAGTCCCCTGATCGAGTATAACAAAGCCCCCTAATCGGGTATAACATAGGCCCCTGATCGAGTATAACAAAGTTTCCTGATCGAGTAAAACAAAGCCCCCTGATCGAGTATAACAAAGACCCCTGATCGAGTATAACAAAGTCCCCTGGTCGAGTATAACAAAGGCCCCTCATCGAGTTTAACAAAGGCCCCTCATCGAGTATAACAAAGTTCCCTGTTCGAGTATAACACACTCCCCTGGTCGAGTATAACAAAGGCCCCTGATCGAGTTTAACAAAGGCCCCTCATCGAGTATAACAAAGTCCCCTGGTCGAGTATAACAAAGGCCCCTGATCGAATATAACAAATGAGCCTGAACGAGTATAACAAAGTCTCCTGTTCGAGTATAACAAAGGCCCATGATCGAGTTTAACAGAGGCCCATGATCGAGTATAACAAAGTCCCCTGGTCGAGTATAACAAAGGCCCCTCATCGAGTTTAACAAAGGCCCCTCATCGAGTATAACAAAGTTCCCTGTTCGAGTATAACAAACTCCCCTGGTCGAGTATAACAAAGTCCCCTGATCGAGTATAACAACGTCCCTTGATCGAGTATAACAAAGTCCCCTGAACGAATAGCACAAAGGCCCCTGATCGAGTAAAACAAAGCCCCCTGATCGAGTATAACAAAGCCCCCTTATCGACTATAACAAAATCCCCTGATCAAGTGTAACAAAGTCCCCTGAATGAGTAGAACAAAGTCCCCTAATCGAGTTTAACAAAGGCCCCTCATCGAGAATAACAAAGGCCTTTGATCGAGTTTAACAAAGTCCCCTGATCGAGTATAACAAAGTCGCCTGATCGAGTATAACAAAGTCCCCTGAACGATTATAACAAAGGCCCCTGGTCGAGTATAACAAAGCCCCCTGATCGAGTATAACAAAGCCCCCTAATCGAGTATAACAAAGTCCCCTGATCAAGGTTAACAAAGTCCCCTGAACGAGTATAACAAAGTCCCCAATTCGAGTATAACAAAGTCCCTAATCGGGTATAACAAAGGCCCCTGATCGAGTATAACAAAGTTTCCTAATCGAGTAAAACAACGCCCCCTGATCGAGTATAACAAAGACCCCTGATCGAGTATAACAAAGTCCCCTGGTCGAGTATAACAAAGGCCCCTCATCGAGTTTAACAAAGGCCCCTCATCGAGTATAACAAAGTTCCCTGTTCGAGTATAACAAACTCCCCTGGTCGAGTATAACAAAGGCCCCTGATGGAGTTTAACAAAGGCCCCTCATCGAGTATAACAAAGTCCACTGGTCGAGTATAACAAAGGCCCCTGATCGAATATAACAAAGGCGCTTGAACGCGTATAACAAAGGCCCCTGATCGAGTATAACAAAGTTCCCTGATCGAGTATAACAAAGCCCCCTGATCGAGTATAACAAAGTCCCCCTGATCGAGTATAATAAAGTCCCCTTTTCGAGTATAATAAAGCCCCCTCATCGAGTATAACAAAGTCCCCAGATCGAGTATAACAAAGTCCCCTGGTCGGGTATAACAAAGTCCCTGATCCGGTCATAACCAGAAGTCCCTGATCGAATATAACAAAGTCCCTGAACAGAGTATAACATACTCCCCTGGTCTAGTATAACAAAGTCCCCTGATCGAGTATAACAAAGTCCCCTGATCGAGTATAACAAAGTCCCCTGAACGATTATAACAAAGGACCCTGATCGAGTATAACAAAGTTTCCTGATCGAGTAAAACAAAGCCCCCCTGATCGAGTATAACAAAGTCCCCTAATCGAGTATAACAAAGTCTCCTCTTCGAGTATAACAAAGGCCCCTGATCGAGTTTAACAAAGGCCCCTCATCGAGTATAACAAAGTCCCCTGGTGAGTATAACAAAGGCCCCTGGTCGAGTATAACAAAGACCCCTGGTCGAGTATAATAAATTCCCCTGATCGAGTAAAACAAAGGCCCCTGCTCGAGTATAACAAAGGCCCCTGATCGAGTATAACAAAGACCCCTGGTCGAGTATAATAAAGTCCCCTAATCGAGTATAACAAAGGCCCCTGATCGAGTATAACAAAGTCCCATAATCGAGAATAAGAATGTCCCCCCTTCCAATATAACAAAGTCCCCTGATCGAGTATAAGAAAGTCCCCTCATCGAGTATAACAAAGTCCCCTGATCGAGTATAACAAAAATACACCAGATGATGTCTGATCGAGAATAACAAAAAGTCCCCTGATAAAATTATAACAAAAATTAAGCGAGCGATTATAACAAAGTCCCTACTAAGGTATAACAAAATCCTGATCCAGCAGGTATAAAAAAAGGCCCTATTCGGGTATAACAATGTCCCTCGCCAGTATAACAAAGTCCCCTGATCGAGTATAACAAAGTCTCCTGATCGAGTATAACAAAGTCCCCTGATCGAGTATAACGAGGCCTCTGATCGAGTATAACAAAGGCCCCTCATCGAGTAAAACAAAGTCCCCTGATCGAGTATAAAAAAGTCCCGTGATCGAGTATAACAAAGTCCCCTGATCGAGTATAAAAAAGTCCAATGATCGAGAATAACAAGGTACCCTAATCGAGTATAGCAAAGCCCCCTGATCGAGTTTAACAAAGTCCCCTGATCGAGTATAACAAAGTCCTCGGATTGAGTATAACAAAAGCCCCTGATCGAGTTTAACAAAGGCCCCTAATCGAGTACAACAAACTCCCCTGGTCGAGTATAACAAAGTCCCCTGGTCGAGTATAACAAAGTCTCCTGATCAAGTATAACAAAGTCCCCTGAACGATTATAACAAAGGCCCCTGATCGAGTATAACAAGGTTCCCTCATCGAGTATAACAAAGCCCCCTCACCGAGTATAACAGAGTCTCCTGATCGAGAATAAAAAAGTCCCCTGATCGAGTATAACAAAGGCCCCTGATCAAGTATAACAAAGCCCCCTGATCGAGTATAACAAAGCCCCCTCATCGACTATAACAAAATCCCCTGATCAAATGTAACAAAGTCCCCTGAATGAGCTGAACAAAGTCCCCTAATCGAGTTTAACAAAGGCCCCTCATCGAGAATAACAAAGGCCTTTGATCGAGTTTAACAAAGGCCCCTATTCGAGTATAACAAAGTCCCCTGATCGAGTATAACAAAGTCCCCTGAAGGAGTATAACACAGTCCCATCATCGAGTATAACAATGTCCTCTCATCGAATATAACAATGTCCCCTGATAGGAGTATAACAAAGTCCCCTCATCGAGTATAACAAAGGCCCTTCATCGAGTATAACAAAGTCCCCTGATCGAGTATAACAAAGTCCCCTGATCGAGTATAACAAAGTCCCCTGAACGATTATAACAAATGCCCCTGAT
>NW_024741870.1:0-14341 GCF_018991925.1 Homarus americanus | reverse complement strand
TAAGAACATTCAGACCTGCCCCATCATAAGAATTGTCCCATAGTTCTGTCCCTCGCTTCTAAATATTAATGTTGTTTTCAAGGAAGGACTCAACCATTACCAACATGTTAACAAGAATCCCAAGCTTGAATGAAAATTAATGTTTATTGTATTCCAATAAATGCAATTAAACCATCTAGAGACAGGAAAATAATCATTTCAAAATCAAAACAACACAGCATAATATCAAACATCACCTGAAAGAAATTTGTTTGTCTCATAGAACAATAATCACCCCATTTTCAAAAAAAGCCAGAAGTACCCAAATCATCTGTGTCACAGAAAGACTTTATAAGTTAGTTTAATTAAGAATTAAAATCAATAAAACCCAGTGATGGCCATTCAAAACTGAACATGTTACAAAACTGACACAGGCCCAAGCAAAAATGCTCAAAACCTTACTCACGGCGATAGTTATTTTAGGGTCCTTTTTTCTGACCTGACTCGGCGAGCCGCCACCAATTTTCTTAAGCCCATCACGGTGTTGGTGGGGATTATGGACGTTACCGCCAGCAGAATTGATCTGCTGTTTAGGGTCACCCCAAAAGCATTTGCCTTCGTCTATGTAATCCATGTTGCCTCAAGAGGTTCTTTAATAAAGATTTAAAGCCAGGCGGCACCTCCCGTTGTTTATTTTCCCGTGATTTATCAAGATTTATCTTATCCCATGCCATTGTGATATATATATATAGATATATATATATATATATATATATATAGCTTCTAAATATTAATAGTTTTCAAGTATGACTCAACCATTACCAATATGTTAATACGAATAGCCCAAGTTTGAAATCGTAAATGGAAGTGTTTATTGTATTCCATGTAGCAAATGTAATTGTAATTATGTAGGTCAGACAGGAAAAACACTGCAGCTCAGAATCAACAACATAAGATAATATCAGAACAGCATCTGAAAGCAGTGCCTTGTTCGTTCATGTTAGAATAATAATCACCCCATTGCTTGGGAAAAAGCTTAGAAGTATTCAAATCATCTTGTGTCACAGAAAGACTTCTTGGTTGAAGCTTGTTTGATTAAGGAATAAAAATCAATAAACCTTAGTGATGGTCAGTTCAAAACTGATAATATGTTACATAAATTTATTTTGTTAGTGGCCCAAGGTTAAAAATGCTTTGAAAACCTTTGATCTTGATGTATGATAGTTATTTCTGGATCCCTTTTTCTGACCCGACTTGGAGAAGTCACGTCACCACTTCTCTTAAGCTCCTTACTGTGTGTTGGTGTGTGGATTAGTGGATGTCATCATTTTGACCTGACCTCATGTTTAGGTCACCCCTGTATATTTAAGCCTCTCTCGTCTATGTAATCCAGTTGCCTCTGAAGATGTCCTGAATAAAGACGAAAGCTAAGGTACTCGTTGTTTCATTTTCCCGTGTGATTTTATCAAGATTTATCTTATCCACGTTTTCATTGTGGATTTATGATATATATATATATATATATATATATATATATATATATATATATATATATATATATATAAATATATATATTTTTTTTTCCGCTTCACCACTGATCGGTCTTTAGCAAGTACTGCTATGCACCGGCTACTGAATGTATCTGAACCTGCTCTAGTGTTGGTCAAGTCTGTTTCGAAAGAGCTCTCACACTCAGTGCCGCCGTCACAACACTTTCTGGCAGATAGTTACAAGAGTTCACAACTCTCACTTCCAAAAGTTTGTCTTCACTAAGACTTTCTGACATATTGTGTGATTCTCCACAAGATTATTGGAAGTATATTGAGCGGTCGTATATAAGAGAAGGTAAGTATAATGCGTGATCTTTCCATGAGTGTTGTAGATAAATCACAACCTGATTCTCAGCAAGGCAAAGAAAATTATCCGGTCCATTATAAAAAATTTAAGTGGTCGTCATGGTGGTGGGCAACGCTGGCACCAACACACGATACTGAGCGACACGGAGATTCATGTTATTATCACCACCGATAGAAGGTTATAATCAATATACTAAAAAAATCGTTCATTATGACCATGGAGTGTTAGAGATCGATAGTATGAGGGAGTATGGGTGATAGAGATCGTATATAGGAGTATGAGTGTTAGAGACAGGATAGTATGAGGGGTATGGTGTTAGAAGGATAGTATGAGGGTATAGTGTTGGAGATATTATAGTTTGAGGGGTATGACTGTTAGAGATAGGATAATATGAGTAATAGGCTGGAAACTGTATATTGCTTTCTGTTTGATAATATGCGTAAACAATCTTTACTGCACAATATTGATAGTAAACGTTAACATTGTTTACTTCAGGTGTAAGAAAACGGATAATATTATTTTCTCCAGGTATGAAAAACGAAACAAAATGTTTACTGCAGCTATACCAAGGATAAAATACTGTTTATAGTCCGGCACTAGTGTAAAATGTGCCGCTAATAAGGCAAAAGGCGTGAACAGTGTTTCCTACAACTGTGACAAGAATAAACAACGTGTCCTGTAGCCATGGCACTAATGGAAAATAAACAGGGTACAGTATGTTCACTGTACACCAACCACCCTCCTTGCCAAACCAGTAAAAAATATGAAAGTTATTTTTGTCAAAATTTGACCACTACTGTGTCCACGTTTCAGCTTTCTGGTTCAAAAAGTGTCCATGAAATGACCCAGATAACATACTAAAAATGACACAAAGGAATAACGGAATCCAGTAGCAAGGCACCTGGAGACGGAATGAAGGAGGTGGGAGGGGGGGCGGAGTACGATATGTTTCCTGTAGCTGTGTAAAAGAAGTGACATTGTTTTCCTCAGTTAATAACAACAAGAAAACATTGTTTTCCGCAGTTATAACAACGGGTAAACATTTTCCTGTAGTTAACAAAACATTGTTTCTTGTAAGTTATAACAACAGGGTAAACATTGTTTTCCGCAGTTATAACAACAAGGGTAACAGTATTCCTGTAGTTATAACAACAAGAGTAACATTGTTTCTGTAGTTATAACAACAAGGTAAACATTGTTTCCTGTAGTTATAACAACAAGAGTAAACATTGTTTTCCGCAGTTATAACAACAATTTGTCCCGTTAGTTCGGTCCCTAGCTTCTAAATATTAATGTTGTTTTCAAGTATGACTCAACCATTACCAATATAGTTAATAAGAATAGCCCAAGTTTGAATGTAAAAGGAAGTGTTTATTGTATTCCATGTAGCAAATGTAATTGTAATTATGTAGGTCAGACAGGAAAAACACTGCAGCTCAGAATCAAACAACATAAGTATAAATATCAGAACAGCATCTGAAAGCAGTGCCTTGTTCGTTCCATGTTAGAATAATAATCACCCCATTGCTGGGAAAAAGCTTAAAGTATTCAAATCATCTTGTGTCACAGAAAGACTTCTGGTTGAAGCTAGTTTGATTAAGGAATTAAAATAAACCAACTAGTGATGGTCAGTTCAAAACTGATAATATGTTATAAATTTATTTGTTAGTGGCCCAAGGTTAAAAATGCTTTGAAAACCTTTGATCTTGATGTATGATAGTTATTTGTGGATCCTTTTTTCTGACTAACTTATTGATCACGTCACCACCCTTCTCTTAAGCCCTCTGTGTGTGTTGGTGTAGGATTAGTGGATGTCAATATTTGACCTGACCTCATTTTTAGGTCACCTGTATATTTAAGCCCTCTCTCTGTCCATGTAATCCAGTTGCCTCTGAAGATGTCCTGAATAAGACAAAGCTAAGGTACTCCGTTGTTTCCATTTTCCCGTGTGATTTTATCAAGATTTATCTTATCCACGTTTTCATTGTGATTACATGATATATATATATATATATATATATATATATATATATATATATATATATATATATATATATTTTTTCCTTCACCACTGATCGGTTCTTAGCAAGTACTGGGCACCGGCTACTGAATGTATGAACCTGCTCTAGTGTTGGTCAAGTCTTTTCTTGAAAGAGCTACTCAGTGCCGCCGTCACAACACTTTCTGGCAGATAGTTGAGGTTCACAACTCTACTTCAAAGTTTGCCCTCACAGTTTTCTGGACATATTGTGATTCTCCACAGATTATTGGAAGTATATTGAGCGGTCGTATATAAAGAAGTGTAAGTATAATGCGTGATCTTTTCCCATGAGTGTTGTAGATAAAATCACAACCTGACTCGTGGAACGAAAAAATTATCCGGTCCATTATAAAAATTTAAGTGGTCGTCATGGTGGTGGGCAACGCTGGCACCAACACACGATACTCGAGCGACACGGCGAGATTCATGTTATTATCACCACCGATAGAAGGTTATAATCAATATACTAAAAAAAATCGTTCATTATGACCATGAGTGTTAGAGATCGGATAGTATGAGGGAGTATGGGTGATAGAGATCGTATATAGGGTATGAGTGTTAGAATAGGATAGTATAGAGGGTATGGGTGTTAGATATAGGATAGTATGAGGGTATAGTGTTGGAATATTATAGTTTGAGGGTATGACTGTTGAGATAGGATAATATGAGTAATAGGCTGGAAACTGTATATTGTTTCTCTTGCTCTGATAATATGCGTAAACAATCTTTACACAACATTGACAGTAAACGATAACATTGTTTACTTCAGGTGTAAGAAAACGGATAATATTATTTTCTCCAGGTATGAAAAAACGAAACAAAATGTTTACTGCAGCTACAAGGATAAAATACTGTTTATAGTCCCTGGCTATGACTAGTGTAAACAGTGTTTGCTGCTAATAAGGCAAAAGGCGTGAACAATTTTTCCTCTACATCTGACAAGAATAAACAACGTGTCCTGCTAGCCATGGCACTAATGGAAAATAAACAGGGGTAGTATCACGTACACCAACCACCCTCCTTGCCAAACCAGTAAAAAATAAGAAAGTTATTTTTGTCAAAGATTTGACCACTACTGTCCACGTTTCAGCTTTCTGGCTCAAAAGTGTCTGTGAAATGACCCAGATAACATACTAAAGACGAAACAAGGAATAACGGAATCCAAGTGCTTTAAGGGCACCTGGAGACGGAATGAAGGAGGAAGGAGGGGGGCCGGAGTACGATATGTTTCCTGTAGCTGTGTAAGAGTAGACATTGTTTTCTCAGTTATAACAACAAGGGTAAACATTGTTTCCACGATTATAAAAACAAGGGCTCATTGTTTCCTATGATTATAACAACAAAGAGTAACATTGTTTTCTTGTAGTTATAACAACAAGGGTAAACATTGTTTTCTGCAGTTATAACAAAAGGGTAAACATTGTTTCTGTAGTTATAACAACAAATAACTATTGTTTCTTGTAGTTATAACAACAAGAGTAAACATTGTTTCCTGTAGTTATAAAAACAGGGTAAACATTGTTTTCTGCAGTTATAACAACAATTGTCTGTGTTTTCCTCAAGCTAAATATTAATGTTGTTTTCAAGTATGACTCAACCATTACCATATGTTAATAAGAATAGCCGTTTGAATGTAAATGGAAGTGTTTATTGTATTCCATGTAGCAAATGTAATTGTAATTATGTAAGCAGGAAAAACACTGCAGCTCAGAATCAAACAACATAAGTATAATATCAGAACAGCATCTAAAGCATGCCTTGTTCGTTCATGTAGGATAATAATCACCCATTAAAAAACAAGTAAATCATCTTGTGTCCGAAAGACTTCTGGTTAACTAGTTTGATTAAATTAAAATCAATAAACCTTAGTGATGGTCAGTTCAAAACGAATATATGTTACATAATTTCTTTAGGTAGCTATAACAACAAGGGTAAACATTGTTTCTTGTAGTTATAACAACAAGGTAAACATTGTTTCCTGTAGCTATAACAAGAGGTAAACATTGTTTCCTGTAGTTATATCAACAAGAGTAAACATTGTTTCCTGTAGCTTAACAACAAGAGTAAACATTGTTTCCTGTAGTTATAACAACAAGGTAAACATTGTTTCTGTAGCTATAACAACAAGAGTAAACATGTTTCCGCTAGTTATAACAACAAGGGTAAACATTGTTTCCTGTAGTTATAACAACAAGGGTAAACATTGTTTTCCTGTAGTCTATAACAAAGAGTAAACATTGTTTCCTGTAGTTATAACAACAAGGAGTAAACATTGTTTCCTGTGAATTTATAACAACAAGGGTAAACATTGTTTCCTGTAGTTATAACAACAAGAGTAAAATTGTTTCTTGTAGTTATAACAACAAAGTAAACATTGTTTCCTGTAAGTTATAACAACAAGGGTAAACATTGTTTCCTGTTAACTATAACAACAAGAGTAAACATTGTTTCCTGTAGTTATAACAACAAGAGTAAACATTGTTTTCCTGTAGTTATAACAACAAAAGGGGTCATTGTTTCCTGTAGTTATAACAACAAGGTAAACATTGTTTCCGCAGTTATAACAACAAGAAAACTATTGTTTTCGTAGTTATAACAACAAGAATGGAATTTACCTGTAGTTATAACAACAAGTAACATTGTTTTGTAGTTATAACAACAAGGGTAAACATTGTTTCCTGTAGTTATAACAACAAGGGTAAACATTGTTTTCCGCAGTTATAACAACAAGGAGTAAACATTGTTTCCTGTAGTTATAACAACAGGGTAAACATTGTTTCTGTAGTTATAACAACAAGAATGTATTGTTTCCTGTAGTTATAACAACAAGGAGTAACATTGTTTCTTTGTTATAACTACAGGAAACAATGCATACTCTTGTTGTTATAATTACAGGAAACAATGTTTACCCTTGTTATAACTACAGGAAACAATGACACTTTGTTGTTATAACTACAGAAACAATAAGTTTATTCTTGTTGTTATAACTACAGGAAACAATGTTTACCCTTGTTATAACTACAGGAAACAATGTTTATTTGTTGTTATAACTACAAGAAAACAATGTTTACTCTTTGTTGTTATAACTACAGGAAACACAAGTTTACTCTGTTGTTATAACTACAAGAAACATTGCTTACTCTTGTTGTTATAACTACAGGAAACACGCTTACCCTTGTTGTTATAACTACAGGAAAACAATGTTACCCTGTTGTTATAACTACAGGAAAACAATGTTTACCCTTGTTGTTATAACTACAGGAAACAATGCTTACCCTTGTTGTTATAACTACAAGAAACAATGTTTACCTTGTTGTTATAACTACAAGAAACCATAGTTTACCCTTGTTGTTATAACTACAAGAAACAATGTTTACCATTGTTATAACTACAAGAAACAATGTTTACCCTTGTTGTTATAACTACAGGAAACAATGTTTACCCTTGTTGTTATAACTACAGGAAACAATGTTTACCCTTGTTGTTATCACTACAAGAAACAATGTTTACCCTTGTTGTTATAACTACAAGAAACAATGTTTACTCTTGTTGTTTTAACTACAGGAAACAATGTTTACCCTTGTTGTTATAACTACAAGAAACAATGTTTACTCTTGTTGTTTTAACTACAAGAAACAATGTTTACCCTTGTTGTTATAACTACAAGAAACAATGTTTACTCTTGTTGTTATAACTACAAGAAACAATGTTTACCCTTGTTGTTATAACTACAGGAAACAATGTTTACCCTTGTTATAACTACAGGAAACAATGTTTACCCTTGTTATAACTACAGGAAACAATGTTTACCCTTGTTGTTATAACTACAAGAAACAATGTTTACCCTTGTTGTTATAACTACAGGAAACAATGTTTACCCTTGTTGTTATCACTACAAGAAACAATGTTTACCCTTGTTGTTATAACTACAAGAAACAATGTTTACCCTTGTTGTTATAACTACAGGAAACAATGTTTACCCTTGTTGTTATAACTACAAGAAACAATGTTTACCCTCGTTGTTATAACTACAGGAAACAATGTTTACCCTTGTTGTTATCACTACAAGAAACAATGTTTACCCTTGTTGTTATAACTACAAGAAACATTGTTTACTCTTGTTGTTATAACTACGGGAAACAATGTTTACCCCTGTTGTTATAACTACAAGAAACAATGTTTACCCTTGTTGTTATAACTACAGGAAACAATGTTTACCCTTGTTGTTATAACTACAAGAAACAATGTTTACCCTTGTTGTTATAACTACAGGAAACAATGTTTACCCTTGTTGTTATAACTACAAGAAACAATGTTTACCCTTGTTGTTATAACTACAAGAAACAATGTTTACCCTTGTTGTTATAACTACAAGAAAGAATGTTTACTCTTGTTGTTATAACTACAAGAAACATTGTTTACCCTTGTTGTTATAACTACAAGAAACAATGTTTACCCTTGTTGTTATAACTACAAGAAACAATGTTTACCCTTGTTGTTATAACTACAAGAAACAATGTTTACCCTTGTTGTTATAACTACAAGAAACAATGTTTACCCTTGTTGTTATAACTACAAGAAACAATGTTTACCCTTGTTGTTATAACTACAAGAAACAATGTTTACTCTTGTTGTTATAACTACAAGAAACAATGTTTACCCTTGTTGTTATAACTACAGGAAACAATGTTTACTCTTGTTGTTATAACTACAAGAAACATTGTTTACCCTTGTTGTTATAACTACAAGAAACAATGTTTACCCTTGTTGTTATAACTACAAGAAACAATGTTTACCCTTGTTGTTATAACTACAAGAAACAATGTTTACTCTTGTTGTTATAACTACAAGAAACATTGTTTACCCTTGTTGTTATAACTACAAGAAACAATGTTTACCCTTGTTGTTATAACTACAAGAAACAATGTTTACCCTTGTTGTTAAAGCTACAAGAAACAATGTTTACCCTTGTTGTTATAACTACAAGAAACAATGTTTACCCTTGTTGTTATAACTACAAGAAACAATGTTTACCCTTGTTGTTATAACTACAAGAAACAATGTTTACCCTTGTTGTTATAATACAAGAAACAATGTTTACTCTTGTTGTTATAACTACAAGAAACATTGTTTACCCTTGTTGTTATAACTACAAGAAACAATGTTTACCCTTGTTGTTATAACTACAAGAAACAATGTTTACCCTTGTTGTTATAAATACAAGAAACAATGTTTACCCTTGTTGTTATAACTACAGGAAACAATGTTTACCCTTGTTGTTATAGCTACAGGAAACAATGTTTACCCTTGTTGTTATAACTACAAGAAACAATGTTTACCCTTGTTGTTATAACTACAGGAAACAATGTTTACCCTTGTTGTTATAACTACAGGAAACAATGTTTACCCTTGTTATAACTACAGGAAACAATGTTTACTCTTTTGCTATAACTACAGGAAACAATGTTCACCCTGTTGGTTATAACTACAAGAAACAATGTTTACCCTTGTTGTTATAACTACAAGAAACATTGTTTACCCTTGTTGTTATAACTACAAGAAACAATGTTTACCCTTGTTGTTATAACTACAAGAAACAATGTTTACCCTTGTTGTTATAACTACAGGAAACAATGTTCACCCGTGTTGTTATAACTACAGGAAACAATGTTTACCCTTGTTGTTATAACTACAAGAAACATTGTTTACCCTTGTTGTTATAACTACAGGAAACAATGTTCACCCTTGTTGTTATAACTACAAGAAACAATGTTTACCCTTGTTGTTATAACTACAAGAAACAATGTTTACACTTGTTGTTATAACTACAGGAAACAATGTTTACCCTTGTTGTTATAACTACAGGAAACAATGTTTACCCTTGTTGTTATAACTACAGGAAACAATGTTTACCCTTGTTGTTATAACTACAGGAAACAATGTTCACCCTTGTTGTTATAACTACAGGAAACAATGTTTACCATTGTTGTTATAACTACAGGAAACAATGTTTACCCTTGTTGTTATATCTATAGGAAACAATGTTTACCCTTGTTGTTATAGCTACAGGAAACAATGTTTACCCTTGTTGTTATAACTACAGGAAACAATGTTTACCCTTGTTATTATAACTACAAGAAACAATGTTTACTCTTGTTGTTATAGCTACAGGAAACAATGTTTACTCTTGTTGTTATAGCTACAGGAAACAATGTTTACCCTTGTTGTTATAACTACAGGAAACAATGTTTACTCTTGTTGTTATAACTACAGGAAACAATGTTTACTCTTGTTGTTATAACTACAAGAAACAATGTTTACTCTTGTTGTCATAGCTACAGGAAACAATGTTTACTCATGTTGTTATAGCTACAGGAAACAATGTTTACTCTTGTTGTTATAGCTACAGGAAACAATGTTTACCCTTGTTGTTATAACTACAAGAAACAATGTTTACCCTTGTTGTTATAACTACAGGAAACAATGTTTACTCTTGTTGTTATAACTACAGGAAACAATGTTTACCCTTGTTGTTATAACTACAAGAAACAATGTTTACCCTTGTTGTTATAACTACAGGAAACAATGTTTACTCTTGTTGTTATAACTACAGGAAACAATGTTTACCCTTGTTATAACTACAGGAAACAATGTTTACCCTTGTTGTTATAACTACAGGAAACAATGTTTACCCTTGTTGTTATAACTACAGGAAACAATGTTTACTCTTGTTGTTATAACTACAGGAAACAATGTTTACCCTTGTTATAACTACAGGAAACAATGTTTACTCTTGTTGTTATAACTACAGGAAACAATGTTTACTCCTGTTGTTATAACTACAGGAAACAATGTTTACCCTTGTTATAACTACAGGAAACAATGTTTACTCTTGTTGTTATAACTACAGGAAACAATGTTTACTCTTGTTGTTATAACTACAGGAAACAATTGTTTACCCTTGTTGTTATAACTACAGGAAACAATGTTTACTCTTGTTGTTATAACTACAAGAAACAATGTTTACCCTTGTTGTTATAACTACAGGAAACAATGTTTACCCTTGTTGTTTTAACTACAAGAAACAATGTTTACCCTTGTTGTTATAGCTACAGGAAACAATGTTTACCCTTGTTGTTATAACTACAGGAAACAATGTTTTCCCTTGTTGTTATAACTACAGGAAACAATGTTTACTCTTGTTTTATAACTGCAAACAATGTTTTGCCCTTGTTTTTTAACTGGAAAACAATGTTTACCCTTGTTTTTATAACTGCGGAAAACAATGTTTAATTTGTTGTTATAACTAGCAGGAAACAATGTTTAATTCTTGTTGTTATAACCACAGGAAACAATGTTTACCTTGTTGTTACAACTCGCTATGGTCAATGTCACCTTGTTATTATAAACTACAGGAAAACAATAAGTTTGATTTCCGTTGTTGCAACTACAAGAAACAATGTTTACTCTGTTGTTATAACTACAGGAAACAAAATACCTTGTTATTATTATAACTACAGGAAACAAGTTTACTCTTGTTGTTATAACTACAAGAAACAATGTTTACCCATATTGTTATAACTACAGGAACAATGTGTGTACTCTTGTTGTTATAACTACAGGAAACAATGTTTAATTCTGTTGTTATAACTACAGAAACACCCTTGTTGTAGTTATAACTATGAAATGTTTATCGTTGTTGTTATAACTACAGTGAACAATGTTCACCCTGTTGTTATAACTACAGGAAACAGCCATCTTCTGTTGTTATAACTACAAACAATGTTAATTTTGCTGTTATAACTACAGAAACAATATTTACCTCGGTTATAACTACAGGAAACAATAAGTCAATTCTGTTGTTATAACTACAGGAACAACAGTTTACCCTTGTTGTTATAACTATAAAATAATAAAGCCATTTGTTGTTATAACTACAGGAAACAATGTTTACCCTTGTTATAACTACAGAAACAATGTTTACCCCTGTTGTTATAACTACAGGAAACAATGTTTAACTTGCTGTTATAAACTACAGGAAATAATGCTTACTCCTCATGTTATAACTACAGGAAACAATGTTTACTCCTTGTTATAACTACAGGAAACAATGCTTACTCTTGTTGTTATAACTACAGGAAACAATGTTTAATTCTTTGTTGTTATAACTACAGGAAACAATGTTTACTCTGTTGTTATAACTACAAGAAACATTGTTTACTCTTGCGCTGTTATAACTACAGGAAACAATGTTTACCCTTGTTGTTATAACTACAGGAAACAATGTTTACCCTTGTTGTTGAAAATTCACAGGAAACAATAAGCTATCTCTTGCTGTTATAACTCATAGAAACAATGTTTTTCATCTTCTTGTTGTTATAATTACAGGAAACAATGTTTACCCTTGTTGTTATAAATACAAGAAACAATGTTTACTTCTTGTTGTTATAACTATGGAAACAATGTTTACCTTGTTGTTATAACTGCAGGAAACAATGTTTACCCCGTTGTTATAATCTACAGGAAACAATGTTTTACTCTTGTTGTTATAACTACAGGAAATAATGTTTCTCTCTATATAAGTAACTACAGTGAAACAATGTTTACCTTGTTGTTATAACTACAGTAAACAATGTTTACCCCTTGTTATAACTACACAGGAAACAATAAGCTTACTCTGTTGTTATAACTACAGGAAACAATGCTTACTTCCAGCTGTTATAACTACAGTGAAACAATGTTTACCTTGCTTATAACTACAGGAAACAATGTTTACTTCAGTTAAGAGAAGCTACAGGAAACAATGTTTACTCTGTTGTTATAACTACAGGAACAATAAGCATTCCTCATTATATGGGCTACAGGAAACAATGTTTACTCTGTTGTTATAACTACAGAAACAATGTTCATCCTTGTTGTTATAACTACAGTGAAACAATGTCTCTCTGTTATAACTACAGGAAAACAATGTTTACCCTTGTTGTTATAACTACAGGCAAAACAATGTTTACTCCTTGTTGTTACAACTACAGGAAACAATGTTCACCCTTGTTGTTACAACTACAGGAAATAATGTTTACTCTGTTGTTATAACTACAAGAAACAATGTTTACTCATATAAATTACAGGAAACAATGTTTACTCTGTTGTTATAACTACAGGAAACAATAAGCTACTCTTGCTGTTATAACTACAAGAAACAATGTTTCATCTCTTGTTGTTATAACTACAGGAAACACAATGCATTTGTTGTTATAACTACAGGAAACAATGTTTACCTTGTTGTTATAACTACAGGAAACAATGTTCACCCTTGTTGTTATAACTATGAAAATTTTACCCTTGTTGTTGGTAACTACAGGAAACAATAAGCTTACCGTTGTTGTTATAACTACAGGAGACAATGTCTTTACCCTGTTGTTATACCCACAGGAAACAATGTTTAATTCTGTTGTTATAACTAAGGAAACAATGTTTACTTCTGTTATAACTACAGGAAACAATATTTACCCGTTATAACTACAGGAAACAATGCTTCTACCTCAAGGTTATAACTACAGGAAACGATGTTTACTCTTGTTGTTGCAACTACAGTGAAACAATAAAGCTTACTCTGTTGTTAACTACAGTGGTTAATTTATGTCAATTCCTTGTTATACACAGGAAACAATGTTTACCCTTGTTGTTATAACTACAGTGTTAATGCTTTACTCTTGTTGTTATAACTCACAGGAAACAATAGCCATTCTTGTTGTTATAACTACAGGAAACAATATTTACTCCTTTGTTGTTACAACTATGGAAATGAAATACCAATTTGTTATGAATCCACAGGAAACAATGTTTACTCTGTTGTTATAAATCAAGCAAAGAAACAATGTTTACTCTTGTTGTTATAACTAAGGAAACAATGTTTACTCTTTTGCTGTTATAACTACAGGAAACAATGTTTACTCCTGTTGTTATAACTACAGGAAACAATGTTTACTCCTGTTGTTATAACTACAGTGAAGTCAATGTTTACCTCTTGTTAGAGTAACTACAGGAAACAATGTTTACTCACAGTAACTACAGGAAAACAACAAGCTTACTCTGTTGTTATAAATCACAGGAAACAATGTTTACTCTTGTTGTTATAACTACAGGAAACAATGTTTACTCTTGCTGTTATAACCATAAAGAAACAATGCTTTATTTTGTTGTTATAACTGGTTGCGAAGTTACCAAGCTTACTCTTGTTGTTATAACTACAGGAAACAATGTTTACTCTTGTTGTTATAAATCAGCAGGAAACAATAAGCTTACTCCTTGTTGTTATAACTACAAGAAATAATGTTTACTCTTGTTGTTATAATCAACTAAGGAAACAATGTTTACTCCTTGTTGTTATAACTACAGGAAACAATGCTTACTCTGTTGTTATAACTATTATGAGAAACAATGTTTACCTTGTTGTTATAACTA
>NW_024741869.1:0-32724 GCF_018991925.1 Homarus americanus | reverse complement strand
AACAAGTTGAAATAAGTAAGTCACAAAAGGGAAGATAATTAATTAATTCAATTTATGTTCTAAAGGGAGTAATGACTAGCAAACATGAATTTAAGGGTATAAGTAATTGTATATTAAAATAAGAGTGATGCCGGAAGGGTGAAAATATACCGTAAGGAGTTAGACCAAACGAATATTACTTAACATAACTATATTACACAGACATACAAAATATATATATACAACAATCCCTACAAAATAGTTATTTCCTACGAAACAGGAGATTCCTTACCACCAGGATCCCTTCCTAGGCCTAACTAAACGTGTCACTAATACCTGATACCCCTAGGGCATTGCAGAAGACTGGACAAGGCACTAGACAAGGGTCAAGGCTAGAGAACGAATGGACACGTCTACCATATGCCACGGTTTTTCGCTACTGGGGAAGCGTGGGGCACGCCGTAGAGGAGAGAGTCTCATATCACATGATCCAGGACATTTGCTGGATAGTTTATCTAATTAATTAATACTACTCTTGATTTGACTTAACAGAGTAAGACAATGATGCATATTAATAACATACATAAATATACAATTAACCTAAGTAACTAAGAACAATAATAATATAATAAGTACAATTAACAAGTTTATAGCTTGTGTGAAATGTAGGCGTGAACATATGCCTCACGCTATGCGAGTTCCCGAGCGCTCAGGCACGTGACTATATATATATATATATATATATATATATATATATATATATATATATATATATATATATATATATATATATATATATATATATATATATATATATATATATATATATATATATATATTACCGCAAGCAGTAATGAGTATACAGTATATAGAGTATTGAGATGGTGAAGATGAGAGACCCAGAGGAGGTTGAGGTTTCGGGTGGCTTTAAGGGGAGCTTGTTTGTTTATAAACACCTGACCCAGCGTCGCCGACCAGCCAGGGCTGGGCAGGCGATGCAGGACAGGGCACTGGCACTGTAGCTATCCCCATCATAGAGGCAACACCTAACCTGTACTCTTGAGACTTTCAACACGTAAGTTTAACTTGTACTTACTGTGTACACAGGTAAACTGTGTCCATTGCATCGTTTATCATTGTGACAACATAAAATATGGCAAATTAAGTACTTTTTTGTAAGTGTTAAGATTATACTAATTCCATAGCTATGATTGTTATGTAAATATATATTGGATTAAAAATTTATGTATGATTGCCTATGTAGGATTTATTTAAAATACTATAATGAATTGTATTCAACAGGTTTGACCGAATTATATAACGTTCGAGTTTAACGTGAAGAGTCTGATTAACCTTTAAACTCTGAGAAGGCATTTACAATCAAGCGTGGATGGTCTACCGTGTATCAGGGTTAGCAAGGAATCAACACGCGGCCAGCAGAGATAACCAAGGTTAACCTCAGGGTGGGTCACCAACTCAACCCACTCAAGGGATGTGTGTGTGTGCGTGTGTGCGTGTGCGTGTGCACCCAGTGTTATTGAAGAAAATAATCTTGTCAGAGTGAGCTCAGCCACTCTCAGTGAAGCTTAGCTCACCAACACGCGTCACTCGAGGGACGAGTGTTTGTATGCGTGTGGGTGTGTATGTGTGTGTACCCAGTGGCGAGAAGTGCAGTGCAACGCCTGTATACTTCTCACAGCGATAATATTTAAACCTTGGTAGTCAAGACATAATCTTGTCTGAGTGAGCTTCATCACTCCCAGTGTAGTGCATATGAGAATTAAAACACATGTCATTACTGTTGTCTGACGTAAGTGCAGAACACAATTAGCAATCATAGTTGACTGAAGTGATATCGCTTTGTAAATCACCCAAATATCAAAGTAAAATGTGTAATGATATCAGGTGCGAGTGTCAGAGTGGGCATAGTGAGTGCCAGGTCGACTGTAACGAAAGCAATAATACGAGGCACACGAACGTCCCCTGATAAATGAGTGAGACAAGGCACACGACTGTGCACTGATAAATGAGTAGAAGACAAGGCACACGAGCGTGCCCTGATAATTAAGTGAGACAAGGCACACGAACGAACCCTGATAATTGAATGAGACAAAGCACACGAACGTGCCCCAGTAAATGAATGAAAGAATGAGACAGACGCGCGTGCCCATCAGATGAACTCAAGCCTAGACATAGGGTCACCGTATTGGGGGCATAAGTAAGTGCCCAATAATAATCAAACACACGTGGCCGAAAAACATACTCGGATTGGCAATGGCAAACAAAGTGCTACTAAGTGGCAAAGAACGCAATTCAAATTACTTGACTAAGCAAGATGTCGGAGATTGGGTATATTGACGACATGGAAGGAGAGTCAGACCTTGATAGAAGCAAACATTTTGACCTAATGACAATGGATCCGCCTGCCGAGGTATAATCAGAGAGTGGTGAAACAGGAAATGAGCTTGAAATTCCAGGAGATTCATGGGAAAGTCACAGTAGGGAATTGGATTATCAACAAGCAGTGGCCAGAGCTAAGGCAGCGTCGGACGAAGTAAACTGAGCCTTGCGACAGCTTAAGGCAGAGTGGATGAAGACGATGCACACTGGAATTGTGGCGGGTCAAGAGACATCAGCACTAACACGAAGAAGTGAAAACTCACAGCCTTCGACAGAGAACTCCAGCAATTGTGAGAAGCCAATAGTACGGGAAGAAACCCAGCGACTGGCATTGGTCAATTTCGAAAAAAATGGCATCATCTTTACCGCCAATGATTGCAAACAAAGCGCCTCGAATCACAATGATGCATCCACAGGGAGAACCAGGTAAGGAGGAAGAAATAAGAGAGTTAGTGGCCACGATGCACATGCCGCAAGCCACACTTCCCAAGTTTAAAGCACAAGGTCGGGCGGAGTTTTGGACCTTTATGCATGCCTTCCGTCGATACATGACAAATGCTGCTGTGCCAGAGAAGTACAAGTACTAACTGCTCATGGATGCTTGTGAAGGAGAAGAGCTGCATCAAGCAATCATGGGATGAGACTATCTAGAGCCAGACCGAGCCTACAACAAGGCAATCAGGATCCTGGAGGCAAGGTTTGGAGATATGTATGCATATGCTGACCAGCTGGTGAAAAGGCTCATAGACGCTCGCCCAGTGAGGGGCGTTCGACGACGAAGGGCTGCGAAAACTGGCATCTCAGCTTTGGGGTGCAGTAAGCCATCTGGAGAATCTGAATTTGATGTCTGAGCTTGAAACAAGGCAGACCTTCAGACCGTTGGTGGTTAAGCTTCCCCCAAATTGAGGGAACGCTGTGTGGATGATGTACGGGATTATCAGAAGTCGACAGGACACAGAACGGGGCTGGTGAAGTGGTTAGCGCTATATTTGGAGGAGAAAGTAGTGACATTGGATGACATGGCTCT
Organism: Homarus americanus; assembly: GCF_018991925.1. Classification (NCBI taxonomy): domain Eukaryota; kingdom Metazoa; phylum Arthropoda; class Malacostraca; order Decapoda; family Nephropidae; genus Homarus; species Homarus americanus. Next base: position 29,318 of record NW_024741869.1, on the reverse strand, counting down.
GCTATCAAGCGAGGACAGTCAAGAAGGAAGTAAGAATAGACCAGAAGGATCATCATCAAGCAAACAAGCCGTGGGCCTAGTGACTATCAGTGAAGCGAAAAGCAATGGAGGAGAAACAAGTGCTGGAAAAGGCTCATGCCCAGTGTGTTCCAGAGTACATGGATTAGCAGGGTGCGACAAATTCCGGAGCATGTCAGTGAGGGAGAGGTTAGACCTTAAGGGTAAAAAGATTACGTTGCTGTTTCTTGTGTCTGAGAGTGGGCCACCTTGTTGCTGAGTGTTGGTCACGCTTCAAGTGTGGCACTGATGGGTGCAAAGAGAAGCATTCCATACTGTTGCATCAAAAACGAAGGGAGGCACTTACCGCAAATCTGTCAAACACAAGCAAGGGTGGCGTGAAGCGAAATTTTCAAGGTCTTGTGAAACAGGAGTCAATGGCAGGTGTTAGGTATTCTGGGTAATAAGTTCTATATACAGGAGAGAACACAAACACCTGTATAGTTTTGTAGGTTCGGTTTACTGGATAAGAGTATGTACACAGAGGTGGATAGCACCGCTCCTAGCTAAGGTCCTGGTCAACTACCATAGACGACGTATGGCAAGTGATACATTAGCAGCTTCCATACGTCGCCAGGCACATTAATTAAGCGTGTGGGATATGGTAATAACATTGCCACACGCTGCTAGCTAGGCTGAATAAATATAAATGGAGCACATACATAATATACATACATGATACATAATCCAGCATACATAATATACATACACCTCCCTCCCCCCTATACGCTCATAGCAAAGTCTTGAGCGGACCTTTTCTTCTGGATCCGTTCTGAGCGTCGAGGGACTTCATCACTGGGAAGGGTATGGGACTCAACACTGGTGGCGGGGTCAGCAGAAGGCATTGTTACGGGGCGGAGAAAACGGCGGTTCCTCCACCACACACGACCACTGGGTAACCGCACCTGGTAGTCCCGTGACCTGCCGAGACCCATGACTACGCCTACTTTGTCCCAACGCAGGGAGGTCGGGTCCTGAACACGGACTTGGGTACCGACACTCAACCTGGGGAGAGAACGGGCGTGGTCGTTGTAGCGGGCGACGACGTCCTGAACACGTTCGGCGGCTCGGCGATCACAATCCTCTGTCTTAGCCTGCCACTCCTTGGAGAAGGATTGAGGGTGAGCAGGGACACAAGAACGAAGGGGGCGCCCATACAAAACCTGGGCAGGGGAGCGTCCGGTGTAGTTGGGTGTGTTGCGGAGTTCAAGAAGACCCCGGTCGAAGGCCTCGCAGTCAATGTTCCCAGAAGGGGCCACCTTAAGGATGAGGTGCTTCAAAGATTTGACAGCAGCCTCAGCGTGGCCGTTGGACTGCGGGTAATGGGGCGATGACAACACATGCCGGACTCCCCATCGGTCAAGGAACGCAGCAAAGTCCCGGCTTGTGAACTGAGGCCCTCCGTCGGTTCGCAGGCGTACAGGAACGCCCACGTCACGGAAGTAGTGGCGGAACTTGCTGATGGTGGCGGCAGACGTCGTGTCATTACCGCCCTTGATGACAACCGGCCAACCAGAGAGACGGTCGACGATAACCAGGAAGGACTTTCCTGACACACAGAAAAGTCGGCCGACACAGACTCAAAGGGGCGGGTGGGGTTGTCGTCACTCATGAAGGGTACCTGCTGCTGGCTGGGTTGTAATACGTGGCGGGGCTTACACACCTGGACAGCATTGGAGATGTCGGGGTCGATGCCAGACAGGAACACAGTCTGTCGTGCACGTCGTTTGGTGGCCTCAGCTCCACGGTGACTGTCGTGAAGGCGAGCCAGGGCGTGGGGACGTGATGCAGCAGGGACAACTACCGAAGGAGAGGTGTCACTGGCCAGAGGTAGGGGTAGGGCGGCAGCAGGGTAGTTGCTGCTCCCTTCATGCACCCTGTTGGCGTAATTTACCTCGAGAATCGGTGTTGGGAAGTCCTGGGAGATGATGGCCAACTCTTGACAATGTCTGTAGGACAGCAAGGGAGTCGGGACACCATTATGCACGTCAATCCAGGCCTGACACGACCTGTTGCCAAAGGTGACATGTGCATAGAGTGAACCCAGGGCTGGGGCCATCTGTGAACCATCTGCCATAAAGCGGAGGTCCTCGGGAGGCGGTCCTAGATCGCTTGGAGAGAGCCCCAAGCATCGCAAATGCTGGGGACCGATGACTGTAGCATCAGCGCCGGTGTCGGGCAACATCTGAAGACGGGATGACACACCGCCGTAGGTCACGATGACGCTGATGTACTGGGGGACTTTGGTCCTGGGATGCGAGGAGTACACCCTCCTAAAATGGGTCGGGCTTTGTCCCGGGTCGTCGTGCCTCTGATTTGGCGACTGTGGGCGGCCCTCTCTGGTAGAAGGGCGCTGAAGCTTCCGTTGACGCTGTTCCTTGGGTTTGTTGGAAGGGCAACACTTGTCATAGTGGCCCAGACGGCCGCACACATTGCACTGGACGCGTTTGGCTGGGCACCGTACTGTGAGTGACCAGTGGCCCTTACGGTCACAACTGTTGCAGGTAGACTGAGCAGCTGGACATACCTGTGTTCCGTGCTGCTTACCACAGTTGTTGCAAAATGAACCGGGCGTGGACGTGGTGGGCGAAGGCGTAGGAGCAGACTTCTTGTCCTTCTTGTACCGGGAAACAGCGCGTACAGCTGTAGGGGGAGCTCGGATGGCAGAGGTGGCACACCTGGCAGCCTCATAGGAGCGACATATCGTCAACACATCCTGAAGAGAAGAGGAAGAGTCGAGGGAGGTGAGGCGTTGGACAAGTTCCTCGTCCTTAACACCCATCAGGATCACCTGCTTCAACTGGGTCTCCTCGCACTGCTGGTGGTGGCCTAAACATATATCTACCTCTTCCGAGGCTCTCTTAAGACGTACATAAAAAGCGTCAAAAGACTCACCCTCCATCTGTCTGCAGCTAAACAATTCCCTCCTGCGCAGAGCTTCATTCTGCTGTCCTTTGATGTGCCGTTGTAGAACGTCCAGTACCTCCTCTACGGACAGCGAAGAGGTTGGGGGTACCTGCAACGTATGTTCTAAGACACGCTGAACTTCCAAGGACAGGCACATACGCAGCTGGATGAGTTGTTTAGGCTGTGACAAACTCTGGAGATCCACCATTGTAGCATAATCAGCCCACCGCCGCCGCCATTCGCGAAAAGTCTGGAAATTTACATCAGGCTCCAAGATGGGCGGTGTTTGAGCTGCTGCTTTAGGTGGGGCTGGGGGGCGTGAAGGAAGCATGGATGAGGTATCTGAACCATTCAGTACCGAGGCAGTGTTAGAGCCAGGGGCTTGGTTAACAGTGAGGCGAGATATCAAGGCTTCAAACCGTGCACTGTCTTCCATTCTCCGTTGGTGGTCTCGTTCTGCCTCTGCTTGCCTTCTGTGCTCATCCGCCAAACGTCTGTGAGCTTCATCCTCGCGTCTCTCATCTCTCATAAACTTCATTAAGGCAATTATCTCTGGAGATAACGCTGAATGTTGAGGTGAAGGGCTGCGCGATGTTGTGGGAGCTGGGCCGGCCTGGTCATCCATCTCTGGGGGACTATCATCCGCTTGACTCATCCGGGCGCTGGGTCCACGGCTACGTAAGGCATGAGACATAACTACTTTATCTGTGTACTGTGTCTTAAATCAGTGTTGACCGGTCAGCCCGTCGTATCAAAAAGATTTCAGACAAAAAAAATTTAATTCAATACACAGATAAGTAGGTTATATATATAAAATATATATAATGAAGCCGCGCGGTCAGCAAGTGTTAGTACATGTATGTGTGTATGTCTCAGGCAGGCAGAGCGTCTCGCCCCAGCTGTGAGGGAGGGGGGGGTGGAGGCGGCGCTGTGAGGGAGGGGGGTGGAGATAGGAGTAGCTCAGTCGCTCTCTGTAAACGGTCAGAGGAGGGTGCGCTGAGCTCTACACCCCACAAATGCCCAGAACATGCCGTATACCTTGGAAATCCGTTCGAACAAGGTCACACATGAATGGCACGAAACACACAATGCACTAAACACTTCACAGAAAATCACTGTCACTGACACTGCTCAAAGTTGCGAAATTCTTCGAGGGATGACGCGGGGTTGACCCAAGGCGGGGATCCATCAGCCGGCTTTCCACAAACTTGCACTAATCACTCGTAATAATCCAGTAATCCTACGCACTGCGCCATGTTAGATGTTCTGGGTAATAAGTTCTATATACAGGAGAGAACACAAACACCTGTATAGTTTTGTAGGTTCGGTTTACTGGATAAGAGTATGTACACAGAGGTGGATAGCACTGCTCCCTAGCTAAGGTCCTGGTCAACTACCATAGACGACGTATGGCAAGTGATACATTAGCAGCTTCCATACGCCGCCAGGCACATTAATTAAGCATGTGGGATATGGTAATAACATTGCCACACGCTGCTAGCTAGGCTGAATAAATATAAATGGAGCACATACATAATATACATACATGATACATAATCCAGCATACATAATATACATACAGCAGGCACATCTGATGTTGGCATGGCCCAGAAAGTCAGCGACAATTCGTACATGGCCGGACAAATAGGCCATGTCTATGCTACAGGGACAAAGGACGGCCATGAAAACCCATACAGCTGCGAAAGAGACATCTGAGTATCGAAGAAAAATGCCAAGATTGTACTGTCCATAGTGAGTGTGAAGATTCGGGAAAAGGACTCACACCAACGAAATCACATTAGAACTTTAGCTCTCTTGGACTCGGGCAGCGACTGGTCGTATTGCCCCAAAGCTCTGGTACAGAAACTAAGGGTGAAAGGGACACCTACCCTGGTAACCATGGGTACACTTGCGCAAGAAATGATACTCGAGTCAGCGGAGGTAGATCTAGAAGTGGTTGGTGCAGGCATGAAACGAGGCAGAATCATACTTATGCCAAAAGTACTCATTATACAAAATTTCCCCACCACGTTGCACAACTCCTTAGCGAACACAAGTGATATTTCAAGGTAGACCCATCTGCGAGGTGTGGAATTACCAGAATTTCAGAGCAACAGCATAGAAATTCTAATAGGACAAGATGTGCCACACGCCCTGGTACCCTTGGAGGTCAGAGCAGGAAGGGATGGAATGCCATTCGCCATAAAAACGCGACTTAGTTGGACAGTGAATGGACCGGTGGGGCACCAAGACGCACAAGGAATTTGCATGTCAGGATGCCTGATGACCGAAACTGTCGTGAGTCCTGAAAACCGTCTGGAAAGACAAGTTAAGCTTTTAAGGGAGCTGGAAAGTGGGGACACAGGAGCCTTGAAGTCAGCAGCTCATTCACTTGAGGACAAAAGAGTGTTGAGGCTATGGTCAGAGACAGGCATCATAACTAATGGTCATTACCAATTTCCCATACTTTTCCGTAATGAGAACACTGAACTCCCAAACAACAAGGCCATGGCGGAGCGTCGACTAGATGGGCTTCGAAGGCGACTATCCAAGGACGCATGGCTGAGACAAGGATATGTAGATAAAATAAATAAACTGCTTGCTGAACGATATGCTGAATCAGTGCCTTAGTTCCAGTTGGAGTCAGATACTGAACTGGTCTGGTATCTGCCTCTTCACCCGGTGTTGAACCCAAATAAGCCAAACAAAGTACGCATAGTTTTTGACTATGCAGCCAAACACAAAGGGACATCGCTGAACAACCAGGTATTACAAGGTCCAGACTTCAACAGCAAATTACTTGGAGTCCTGTTTAGATTTCGCCAAGGAACTACAGCCATCATGGCAGATGTGGAGGCTATGTACCATCAAATCCAAGTAGCGCCAGAACAGCGAGATGCATTAAGATTCTTCTGGTGGAAGAATGGGGACCTGAGTAGAGAACCAGTAACTTACAGGATGAAGGTGCACATCTTTGGTGGGGTGTGGATCCCTTCTTGTGCAACTTACGCCCTCCGGCGCACATTTCACGACCACAGATCCGAGTTTCCCGATATGGTGGCGAAAGCGGAAGTCAACTTCTATGTTGACGACCTACTCATGTCGCTAGACCCATCAAATGAAGCATCAATGTTAGCGTGTCAGCTTAGAAGACTGTTGGCGCGCGGAGGATTTCGGTTAACTAAGTGGGCCAGTAATCACAAAGGAGTGTTGGCTACCATCCCAACGGAGGAGAGGCAAAATGCACTGAAGGAAATTGATCTGAGGCAAGACAAATTGCCAATGGAGCGAGCCCTGGGGGTTAAGTGACTCCTGGAAGGTGATCAGCTCGCCATCAAGGTGCAACTAAACTCAAGGCCAGCGACCAGGAGAGGAGTACTAAGCTTGATCAGTTCCATTTACGTCCCACTGGGGTCTGTTGCCTTATTCATCATCAGGGCCAAAATATTATTTCAGGGTGGGATGAACCTTTGTCGGCTATTAATCACACGACCTGGAGTACCTGGCAATGAGAACTAGCCCACCTAGGGAAATTAAGTGTACCCAGATGCCTAAAAAACAGCATGTGCTAAAGAATTCATCTCAGCACAGATGCACACATTCTGCGATTAATCGCAGGCTGCTTAAGGTGCGGTGACTTATTTGAGACTGGTAGACTCTGGCGGAAGTATCCAGTGCTCTTTCGTGTACTGAAGGGCCAAGCTGGCCCCACTCAAGCAATTGACAATACCAAGGCTGGAACTTTGTACAGCTGTCCTGGCAGTGAACGCTGATCGAACGATCCGCCGAGAAATGACCATGACCACACACGAATCTTATTTATTGACGGATAGCATGCTAGTCTTGCAGTACATCGCCAATTCGAGTAGACGATTTCAAACGTTTGTAACCAACAGGATAGAAGCCATACAAGAGCTGTCAAGAACTGACCAGTGGAGACATGTCGGCACATCGCTGAATCCAGCGGATGATGCAACTAGGGGATTACCTGTCCTGGACCTGGTTGCAGGATCTCGGTGGATATGAGGTCCTGATTTTCTACTCAATATTAAAGAATGGTGGCCAAAGGGAAAAGAACTGCCAGTAGCTCTGAACGACTTACTGGAGGTGAAAGGAGAAGTACAACAGAGATCTGTAGTTGTTCTGGCAGTGAGCGAGCAGTCAAAATGGTGCCACGTCAAACTGTGGCTCAGGTAATCATCATGGTACCGCTTGGTGAAAGGGGTGGCATGGATTAAACGGTTCAGTCGGTGGCTCGGATCCAGTACAAGGACCGCAGACCTGCGCCTCAAACTGAAGAGGCTAAACACTGAGGAACTACAGTCGGCTGAGCAGACAATTATAAGAGAAGGAAATCCAAACTGTCATAAAGGGTGAGCTGCCAAGGGACAATAAGCTATATAAACTGGAACCTTACTTGGACAAGCGAACGTTGTTCAGATCAAAGGGAAGAATTAAAGGAACCCTTCTTGGGCGAAATGGTGAGAAGCCAATCTTGCTGCCTAGAGACCACCACCTCACCGAAATCATAGTGCGGGAGATGCACGAAGAGAGAGCCGGACATGTCGGACGAGAGCACATGATGGCGTGTGTGAGGCAAAGGTATTGGATTCCCCAGGGCAGACGCTTGCTTGATACGACGCTGTGTAGTGTGCCGACCGAACAACTGGAGAAGTAGGCATCAAAGGCAAGCTGACTTACCAATAGATCGTGTCACGCCTGGAAAGGCACCATTTGCTTACACTGGAACCGACTGTTTTGGTCCCTTCATTATCAAGGTAGGGAGGAAACAGGTCAAATGCTGGGGATGTCTGTTTACATGTCTAACTATTAGGTGCTGTTCATCTAGAAGTCTTGACGCAGATGTCTTCCTGAACGCAATAACTTGTTTTTTTTTGTTTTTTTTTTTATTGGGCACCCCACTACATCCTTGTGTAAGGTGAAGCGCTGAAGCGTTTACAGCGCCCAACAGGGAAGCATGCTAAGTTCATGCTTGCCTTTATGTCTCATGAGTTAAGGGCGTAGAAGCCTGAAGAGTCAATGGTTTATGTCATCAAGTTATTGGAAGCTCCAACAACTCCCTGAATACGAATTCGCAACTTTCGACTTACAACAGGTACCTACTTTACTGCTAGGTGAACAGGGACTAATGGGGGCTAGGAAATATGTCCAAACAACTTCCACCGGCCCGGGAATCGAACCCGTGACATCTTGCTTGCGAGGCATGAGCGATACGGCTTCTACCACCGGCCCCCCACCAACGCAATAACAAGGTTCTCACGATGCAGAGGTACACCAGAGCGCATTAGGTCGGATAGTGGGACAAACATGGTAAGGGCAGCCAAAGAACTCAAACTGGCTGTGAACAGTTGGGAGCAAGATGACAGACTCAGAGGTGCCTTACTGAAAGCAGATATTGATTGGGTCTTCAATCCACAAGCTGCCCCATACATGGGGGGAGTATGGGAAAGGCAGATTCGCACAGTAAAAAAGGTCCTACAGGCGATTGTGGGCTCACAAGTTTTAGACGATGAACTTCTGCAAATACTGTTCTGTGAAGTGGAAGCCATAGTTAACGAGAGGCCAATCACCCCGGTTCCAAACACTCCAAATGAACCAAAGGCTTTCACGCCTGCTGATCTTTTGCACATAAGTCGAAAGGGTAATCTTCCTTTAGGAGGAAGGTCTATAGGCGAATCATACCACAGAAGGTGGAAGCATGTCCAGTACCTTGCAGATCAATTTTGGAAGTGCTGGCTGACAGAGAACCTCCCTCAACTCAGAACTCGACAAGTGCATTTTAGACCACGGCGCAACTTTCGCCCTGGTGACCTAATCATTATAGCAGAAGCAAATAGTCCACGCAACAAATGGCACCTTGGTCGTGTGATGGAAGTCAAGGCTGGCGAGGATGGACTTGTACGACAGGCAGTGGTCAAGTCGACAACGTCCACGATGCTGCGACCTATGACAAAATTATACTTGTTGGAGGGAGCAATGGAAGGGGCTGACGGAGTCGGCTAGGAAAATGAATTGGGTATCCACACATGAAGACAGTGATGTCCGAATGTCAAAGGACCGAGGTGTCCTAAGGAGCTGATAAGTACTGATAGCCTGAGGAGAGCGACAGTCACAAGAACGTGACAAAGTTTAGTATCAAAGGCCTGATCTGGTTTTGAGCGTGAACGCTCAATGGAGTGGGTGTTACCGCAAGCAGTAATGAGTATATAGAGTACTGAGATGGTGGAGATGAGAGACCCAGAGGAGGTTGAGATGTTGGGTGGTGGTAAAGGGAGCTTGTTTGTGTATAAACACCTGACCCAGCGTCGCCGACCAGCCAGGGCTGGGCAGGGCACTGGCACTGTAGCTATCCCCATCATAGAGGCAAGACCTAACCTGTGCTCTTGAGACTTTCAACACGTAAGTTTAACTTGTACTTATTGTGTACACAGGTAGACTCTGTCCATTGCATCGTTTATCATGTATAATTGCCTATGTATGATTGCCTATGTATGATTTATTTGAAATACTAAGATGAATTGTATTCAACAGGTTTGACCGAATTATATAACGTTCAAATTTAACATGAAGAGTCTGATTAACCTTTAAACGCTCAGAAGGCGTTTACAATATATATATATATATATATATATATATATATATATATATATATATATATATATATATATATATATATATATATATATATATATATATATATGTTTAACAAAATGTCGGAATCTGCATGGTTTGCTAGCTACAGCAATTGACAGATGGGAAAGTAATGATATTGAGATTGGCGTGAAACAGCCATAGGTTTCTGTGCAACTTTAAAATAACGCAGTCGTTGTCAAAAATAATCCTATAACGTCTACTACCATCCCAGCGAGTTAAAGGCCCTTCTACAAGAGTCACAAGATGGCGGGGAGGTATTGATGTGGGAGAGAGATGCGGGTGGCGGGCCTAGGTAGGGTAGGTGGGTACAAGTCAAGGGCCACATACGTAATGAGAGTGCAAGTGGGGTTAGAATTATCCTTAACATCTTCAGAAGGTGTTATGTTTGGTGGATGTAGCTTGACGTTGACGGCCCTGGCAGGTGATAGGGCTAACGGCCATAGGTTATAAACTACATTGGGACCCCACTTTACACACCATCTAAGATATAAACAATGCTTAAAGTGCATCTGGAGTAGGAATGTGGTGGTTGCCCTGCTTCACTGCTTGGTGAACAGTTGGTATGCCGTTTCATCGTAACAAAAGCACCCGCGAGCAATGCCGGAGTGGACAAGCTATTTTACACAGGAGTGTTCCTTCTTAGTTGAGTTGCTAGAAGAACGAAAGGGTCGTCCTGTTCGATAAAAGCTTTGAGGTTTATCTGTCTTCTTCACTATCACTCTTGTTAAGTAATATTTCAGAAGCTTCCCCAACAGAATGATACTTACTGTATGTCAATTCTTTTTACACGGAAGAGCGCTAGCGTGGGCGTAAGAGGTTTATGGGCATGTGTAATCAATCACTGTTAAACATTGAGAGACGCGCTAATTTGGCGGGAGAATTTGAAGAATTTGAGACTTGGTAGAGAGTGATAGTGAGGTAGAGGTTACTGGAGCCCCGGTTCAAGGAATTCCTGCGATTGTGTGGTCTGATGGTCGTGATTTTATACCAAAAGTGAACGATTTTGATCGGACAAACAGTGGTGTTAGTGACACGTGTTCAATAAACGAAAATTGTAGACTACTTGATCACTTTCAGTTATTTTTTTGATGGGATGCTTATGTAAGCCGCCATCACAATATTGTGTTTTAATTCAACTATCAATATTATTTAATTAGCTATTATACATAACTATAAGACATTATTGGATATTAAAATAACTAATATGTTCAATACTGCATAGGAATTTGCTGACATTACGTCACGGATCACCGCACTAGTATCACAGGCTCGCTAGAAATTGATTCCATATGGATAGATCATGCAACATTGAATCATGTGACTCCATAACCGCCTCTCTCTCGATTACGCAGTTATGACTGTGTGAGCCGCCGCTGTACGACGAAGTTTCTTAGGCCCCGTACGAGGCAGTTTCTCGGGCCCACTATAATAGATTCCACATGTATTGGTCACGAGGTTATGACCATAAAGCGTTTCATGACTATGAGGCATCTCAAGGCGTCGCTATCCGTAGTCACTATCTGTAAAAGTGAGTTAGAATTAGTCTGTCATTGGCCAAGACTCAGTTCCTACATATAGCCCCTACAGCAGGCATGATCCTTTGTCTCGCCAGTCTCTGTACATAAGTATTGGAGGTCACCGCCATAGTAAGGGCACAGGCAGATTGACTTTGATTTCAGCAGTATACAGTGTTACTTACACTATTGTTCAATATTTTTTGTATACCTATTATGCATATGCCGTTATTATGAGGTCTGTTATGATTTTACATGATGTTATTACGTCGTAGATGGATAAATTTTGATTTCAGAGGTAAAAAATTAAAAATTTTAAAAATAATATAGAATTACAATACATTATGCCTTGCGTTTTGCGTTGCAGCATAGGTATATGTTAAATTTCAGGAATGAATTTCTTACAAATAACAGAGGGATAAATTGACTTTAAAATGGCGCAAACAAGATGAAAATCGTATGGTTGGTTCCAAAGATATTTACGTTTTAATGTTCAACAAACTATAATCGCTCTTTTCTCTATTTAGAAAAAAAGATTTGTGACTTGTGCCTTTACTACTGCGGTGGGCTCATTGTTATTACAGAGAAAAACACTGTACAAGACTACTGTTGTAACAAATTAACTCTGTTTGTTCCTTTTTAAATTTTTTATATTACTTAGTTATGTTTCTTTTCTATTTACTCTTTTATTCTTTACTTTTTTATCTCATAAGAACATAAGAACATAAGAAAGTGGGATACTGCAGGAGGCCGACTGGCCCATGCAGGGCAGATCCCTTTCACACCCATCCCAGCACTTCCATGTGCCTATCCAACTTCGTCTTGAAGCTCCCTAGCGTCCCCGATCCTACTATAGCACTCGGTAGCCTATTCCACATATCCACAACTCTATTACCAAACCAGTGCTTGCCTATATCCTTTCTGAATCGGAATTTATCAAATTTAAAGCCATTTGTTCTAGTTATTTCGTTATTACTGAGCTTCAGAACATCTTCCATTTTACCCTTGTTAATCCCACTTACCCACTTGTACACCTCTATCATATCTCCCCTAACTCTACGCCTCTCTAATGAATGTAAGCCTAAGCTTTTCAGTCTTTCTTCATATGGAAGGTTTCTAATATTATGGATCATTTTTGTCATTCTTCTTTGTACTCTCTCCAAAGAATCTATGTCCATTCTATAATAAGGACACCAGAACTGAACCGCATAATCCATGTGTGGCCTCACTAATGCTAGGTAAAGTTTCAAGATAACGTCAGCAGTTCTGTTACTCACAGACCTAGATATGAACCCAAGAATCCTGTTTGCCTTGTTGCGAACGCTAATACATTGTTTTCTAGGTTTCTTCTCTGTTCATTATACTCGTAAGACTAGTGAGATGAGGAAGGTTATGGTGGCTGGAAACAAAGGGGACCGGGAGGCTGGGGTAGATGTGAGTTGGGGGGGGGCGGTTGAGGTCAGTCGGTTCTCCCACCAAGGGGGGCTGAGATGGTGGATAGCTGTGTATTACGATACAACACTTAAACAGAGAGGAACTATGGGATAGGAAACTCCTGACATTGTTACACTGTATATTTCATCCCTTCTCAACTTAAAGAAGAAATAGAAGGACAATGTGTATGAAGCTGGACTTTGGTAATATCCGTGCCCAGGAAAAAAGAACAGTTACCAGTCAAAAGTAACCCCGACTCAGAAACTGTTAAAAACTCTCAAAGGACAATTACATTACAAAATATGGTGCCAGCATGTGAGATACGCTACAACTAATGAAGCAACTGTAACCAGTCTCACTTTTCTATGGTAACGTCCTAGTTCCACTCTACACTTCAGGTGAGTGCAGTGTTCCAATGTTACACCGGTGTTCCACTAGTGTACAAACCTGATTATAACAGTTGGACCTAGTGTGGAATCCCAGCGATCATCGCCAGTGGTGACCAGACAGTGATTCTACAGTCTACGACGCCACCAATGAGTGACGCAACAACGGACCATCTACCATCTACATTCCTCCTTGCCTGGATGTATCAGTTCCTATTACTACACTCCTGTTAGTAGTAAGCAAATGTTAAACACCGATGTAGTGAGATGTATACACTAGAAACTATTAATAGTCACATAGAGAGTATTAAATCAAGTGAATGTTATGCTTTTACTTATGGTTCTGTGCAGACAAACACAGGTAGAACAGGTTGTGCATTTGCAATATATAAAGAAAAAGAAATGAGAGTATCAAACAAACAAAGGCTGAACAACTGGGCCAGCACAAAACAAACTGAGGTAAAGGGAATCTACTTAGCTACACACTACCTTAAAGAAAATGGAGGTGCGGTGATATTCTGTGCCTCTCAAAGTGCTTTGAAATCAATAAACAGTCAGTCAGGTTCTGTGTCTAAAGTTGTCTGTGATATTAAAAGAAATATGATAACTGCCAATACGAACAACTTTCATTTTGAATTTGTGTGGATTCCGTCCTATGTTGGAATTAGGTATCATGACCGTGCTGATAGACTGGCCAATAAGGCATGTAAGAAAGAAAATGTTGACCGTGACCTTGACCTGTCCATTGCTGTACTTAAAAACATTCAAGTCAGAATCATGAACTCTGATCTAGAAGAACTGAGAAATGAAGAGAGACCTGGCAGTTGTAGCATTAGTATATATGACAAGTTTTGTGACAAGAGGTACCGGTATGGCCAGCATAAGGACAAAACTAGTCAATGTGATGTAGTCGTGGCCAGAATTAGGCTTGGATTCAGACACATCTGGCAAGTTAGTGACGCTGCACCCCATCGCTCCTGAACCAAGAAGACCTCTCAACAAGACCTCCTGCTGGACCCGGAACTGTGAAGACCGCCCTCTCCCTTGTGCCATTGTTGGCCATCTTCCCGGACCGGACCACCCACGACTGTCATCGTCCACAACAACTCACGAGCGTTCTCGGTTTATCGAGCATTAGCTTGCCCTCCCCACTGGTGGTGTGAGTGACCCACACTCCAGCTGGAGAGCAGTTATAGCGCGATATTCCCGGCGTGGTTTGAGCTCTTTTCCTTCTACTACTATTTTTCCTTTTTCGCTCTGGCCTAGGGACCTGCACCCTCAAAAGTGTATTCGTCCTGCGGTCCCCCCTGTAACTGTTCACCTCCCTCCCAGGAGATTGTGAACACGAAAGGGGGTTGGAGCAAAACCCATCCCAGCCGAGTCTTTCCAGGAAAACCGTGATCGTGCGGGTCCACCTGGAAAGAGGGTAGCAATCCTTATCCTTCCCAAATAGGCACACTTAGCTCACGTCTATAAGTGAGCAGTCACATACACTAGGAAGTAGGCTTCCCCAACGGGGCTCCGGGAGAGAAGCTCAGGAACCACTCTACGACCACCAGCCAGTGGGGAGTGCTGTAATTCCTCTGCTATTTACTCAACCGGAATAGGTAGGATCTAAAAAAAAAAAAAAAACCCGGTTATGGAGCGCGTACGCCCTCCTAACCGCGACCCCCGCCTGAACCGCCAACCTGACGACCCGAACTACGACAGGCTTCGCACAGAGAAAGCGGACCAGTTACGCGCCTTCAATGAAGCCCTGAAAAGTAAGAACACTGCCACCACCTCCAACAACTCCACCACCACTGCTACCGCCACTGAGGACAACTGGACGAAGGTAGAAAACAAGAAACGCCGACGTGCCTTTTCGGGAAACGAATGCCGTCAAGCAGCCCAAAAGGCACCCATCACCACCACCAGCTCACCTCCAACGACACTGCCAAAATTCCGAATCACGAAAACGGACGCAAAAACAACATATGCCGCCGTCACAGAGATGGAAAAGCAAAACCCACTGGCCAAGTTCTCAGTGCGGCCCAACCTAAAGGGGGAGATGATTATTCACCCCAAAGACAAGGACTCTGCCACCACCCTCGACACTTACCTGCAAAACACCACCACCGTTGCGTCAACAAAGCTGGACCCCGCCCAGAAACTGATGAAGTCGGTAGTCCTCCGGTACCCAAAGGAACTACCTCTCGAACCCCTGGAGAACCACCCGAAGATCTTAAAAGCCGAGAGATGCTCTCCCCTGTCCGACAAGACGGCCACCACGAAACAAGTGCTCATAACGCACTACGGCTCACCCCCCAGCACCATAGACCTCAAAACCTGGGGGATCTACGAAGTGAGGCCCTTCGTCCCAGAGCCCCTGCGGTGCTTCAGATGCCAGAAATACGGGCACCATCAGACAAGGTGCACGTACAAGGAAATCTGCGCAGTCTGCGCACAGAAGCACGGCACACACTCCTGCCTCACCAAGTTGAAAAATGGGGAAAAAATTGCCCCCAAGTGTGCCAACTGCGGGGGCAAACACCACGCCTGGAATCCTGGATGCTCCGAGAGAACAAAGAGGGTCCAGGCAAACCGACCAGCAGCAAGACCGGCCCCCACCGCCTACACACCAGCCCCACCAAGTACCTTCGTGTGGGGAACCCAAAGGCCAAAACAACAAAGACAACCTCCTCAGCCAGTCAACACCCAAAGTGCAGCCCAGTTTCCTGGCCTCACTACGGCCACACCTCAGCCACCCAAGCAGCAGACAACGACAACCACGAGAAAGGCAAAAGAAGCACACACCAAGGCACCAGAAGGAATGATACACGTATCAGACCTAGCCAAGGTACTGACAACCTTCGCGGAGGGCCTAGCCGGACTACTGGGCCACAAGATCCAACCCACACAGCTCCAAATACTCATGGGGAGCGTCCTCGGGCAAGTCGCCACAGCTCCAGCCAACTCAGTGGAGGAAGCCACGCCGGTCCTCACACGAGTGACAGCCGAGGTACACTCTACACCGAAGAAGGCCACCAGAGAACCCAAGATACCGACAGCTCCCAGAAAGAAACTGGACGTTTCAACTCCCCTGAACCGAACCACGGCCCAGAAGGCAAAAACCACAGAACAAGAAGATATGAACCTGATCCAGTTGGAATCGAGCTTGGACATCTCCATCGAGGACCACCAGAAGTCCCCGATGAAACAGTGGTGGAAAACATCAGCACCCTGAACATCCTAACATGGAATGCTCAGGGCATCAAAAACAAGAAACACCTCCTACAAGAAGCAGCAGCCAAGGACAAGCTTGACATCATACTCCTACAAGAAACACTTCTACAAGAACACCACTGTTTCAAATTCAGCGGTTACAAGACATACAGGAGGCATTTCACGCAGGCGTCAACAAGAGGATGTATGATCTTGGTCAAGTCAAGCATACCCTCCGCCGATGTCACGCAGCAATTTCCATGTGGGGAAAACATCGAGACACAGGCCGTCAAAGTAACCCTCCAAGAACGGGAATTAACTGTTCACAACATCTACAAGAACCCAAGGGGCTCACTGGAGGTTACTCAATTATTTGCTTCGGCCGCTGACCACGCCACACTCATAGGAGGGGATTTCAACGCACATCATCCCTTCCTAAGCTCGGCAAGCCCCACAAATGAAGACGGCCTACACCTATACACCACCTTTCAAGATACACCCGAGATCTGCCTCCTGAACACCGGAGAGCCCACCCACACTAGGGGAGGAAGGCTAGATCTAACCTTCGTCTCCAGTGCACTACAGCCTTCGGCCTCCTGGCAGATACACCCCACGCTGACCAGCGACCACTTCGCCACCCTAACAACGCTGAAGGTGAACAAACTCCCCACTCCACCCCCCCCCCCCGAGATGGAGATACAATACCCAAAAGGCAGACTGGGGACTCTTTAAGAAACACCTGGCTAAGTGGCGCGAAAAATCACAGCCGGCCGGCGCAGCACCCGTGGATGAGACAACCCTCCACCACCAATTGGTCGAGGCGTTTCACCAAGCGGCAGAAGAGGCTATCCCAAAAACAAAACCCACATCAAGACAGTACAATGATTACTGGTACTACTGTCCCAGGGTGAAAGAACTCAACCACAGAGTGAACATGGCCCGAAGAAACTACAGGAGACATCCCACGGCAACAAACAGACATCTCCTGCAAGTCATAGTTAAGGATACCAGGGAAGAGAAGGAAGAAATAAAAAACGTAAGCTGGCTCAAGTGGTGCTCCGAACTGAACGAGCACACCTCCCTTGGCAAGATGTGGGCCCAGATCCGAAGGGCATCTGGGAAGGCAACACCACCACCACCAACCCATCCCAACCCAGAAGAGGAAGCCGAGAGACTTGCAAAACTGTTCTCTGACCGAGCAGCAACGAAAAACCTCCCGAGACAGGCGGAGGAGACACAACGGCGTCTGCGACAGGTCAGACTCCAGATGATCGAAGAGGCCTGCAACAGTGAAGATGACACTGACAGACCATTCAACCAGCAAGAACTCCAGAAGTCGCTAAAACGAAGCAAGGACACAGCACCAGGGGCCGACAGTATAACCTACTCCATGCTTTCTCATGCCGGTACAGCCGGACACGAGGCTCTGCTGCAAGCCATCAATGCCTCGTGGACAGCACAAAGACTCCCACCGGAATGGAAGAAGGCAGATATACAGCCCATTCCGAAGCCCAGAGAACCAGACAAACCGAGGCCCATCTCCCTTCTCAGCTGCATAGCGAAGACGGGAGAAAGAATGGCTCTCAACCGACTCAAGTGGAAAGTAGGCAGCCCACACCCTCACATCTTTGCTTACACCGAGAACACCGGCACCGGCAACAACATCGCCGAGATACTCAGCACAGTAGACAACAAACCAGCTCTGGTGGTCTTCCTCGACCTGGAGAAAGCCTTCGAACTAGCAAATCCATTGGCCATTACAACTACGCTCGCTAAAAAAGGCGTCAAAGGAAGGTTGCTGGGGTGGATCCAGAACTACCTCACACAGAGAGAAGCACGAGTACGCTTTCAGGGAGGAACCTCAAGCTACAGGGTCCATGAAAACGGAACCCCACAAGGAGGCATCCTCAGTCCAATGCTGTTCAATGTCCTGATGGAAAATCTAGTCAAACTTCCTTTCAGACAAACAGCCAAGCTCCTATGCTATGCAGACGACTTACAGCTTATAGTAAGAGGATCGAACAGACTAGCCAACACGCAACACGCACTCCAACTTATAGAAGAGGAGTGCAACAGACTTGGACTCAAGATAAATCCAGCCAAGTCGAAAGCGATGGCCATCTGCACAGACACACCAGACAAGATGCTCTCCATACAAAACACGCCGGTAGTCTGGACCAACGCCCACCAGTGTCTTGGAATCTGGTTTGACCAGAAACTCACCTTCAAGCCGCAACTCGAGTATCTCAGGCACAGGACGAAGAGCAGACACAATATAATGAGGTCGCTCACCAGCAAATCCGCAGGAGCAAACCTTCATGTGCTCAAAGCCTACTACACAGCCGCCATCAGATCGCTGGTAGATTACAGTGCTCCAGCACTCATTGGACTGAGAGAAGACCAAATAGCTAAGCTAGAAGTCATCCAAAACAATGCTCTCAGGACCATGCTCGGAGCACCCATGTGGACCAGAATTTGCAATCTGCAAATGGAAACCGAACTACCACCCCTGGCAGTACGAGTCAAGCAGGTGACAGCCGGTCTCCTCGCCAAAATCTGTAGAGCAGACAAGCCCACAGTTGCCAAGATTCGAATCAGTGCCTCCCTCCACCTCGACCACAGAGTGCGAGGGGCCACCTGGTCGCACGAGGCAAGCGAGGTCATCCGACACCTGCAAGCAGAAACACTCGTCAAGAACAACCAAGACACACGAGACAATGGTTACGCTGTTCCTCCACCATGGAGCCCTCCACCAGCCACACTCAAATTTACCGACCTAGGCGATAGTAAAGCCAACCTCCAGAAGGAGGACCTCAAAAAAATAACTCTCGAAGCCATAGCCACCGAGACACCGGCTGATGCAGCATCATACTTCACAGACGGCTCGGTGGACCCAAAACATCATAGATCCGGAGCGGCCTTCTACACCCAAGGTCAGACCCTCCAATGGAGACTTTCCAATGACTGCTCCACCCTACAAACAGAACTGGTAGCAATCTCAAATGCCCTACAACACGCTGCAACACAACACAACAAGTCCATCATAATTCACACGGACTCGAAATCGGCCATGCAGGCGCTGCAACACAGTCAACCAAGAGACAACGTCCACATCATCACCTCGATCCTCGCACAGCTACAGGAATTCCAAAGCCAAAACCGACCAGTCGTCTTACACTGGATTCCCAGTCATGTAGGGATCGGAGGAAACGACGTGGCAGACGAAGCAGCCAAGGCAGCTACACGTTCTAGTAGCGTACACATCCAAGTTCCAGCAAGTGTGCAACAGATCAAGAATCACCTCAGAAAGACTACCAAGCTCCACATCAAAAAGAGCTTCCTTCATGCACTCAACGCTGGTTCCCAATCAGCCAAATGGTACCTGGCGGCCACAAAAGGGGAACCACCTTTCGCTGACAAGAAAACTCCAAGACAAACCCAAGTCAGCCTTCATCGACTACGACTAGGGTACAAGTGCTCCTGGCAGATGATCGGAAATGACGTCATGGAATGCACCTACTGTCAGGAGCCAGCAGCCAACCCACTTGAACACTATCTCCTCGATTGCGAGGTCACACAAAGCCTCCGAAACAGAACTCAAATCTCCCAAGAAACACACACAACACCAGCGGCCACTCTAACCCGAAAGGCCCATACAGACCACATTCACCACCTACTCCGGGTCATCACACGATACCCACCACCCAGATAGCTTAGAAAGCATCCTCTCCCAGCAAGTGCGGACCCCAGTTCGGGGGGCGCGCCACTCCGAAGCTGACCACGTCCAAGAGTGGGGGCTGGTGGTAAGCGTCCACTGATCGGGGGTCCGCTCACACTTGCAACCTGCAGTATCCTCCAATCTGCAGGTGGGACCACCTCCAATCCCATCCGGTCTGGCTGCTCCTGGAGCTCAGCTGGACCACCAAACGGGCTGCCTAGGCAAAGGCCCGTGTCGACTACGGTCCACAATTCAACAACAAACAACAACAACGCTGCACCCATACCGGAACACTCAGCATGAAAACTTTGTGATAAACCTTTTGTAATAAAGTTATGCTGTAGCGTACTGTATGTGACCAGTTGTCAAATTCTCTTTGCTTGTCTATTATCTCTTTGTATGGGCTCACATACGTACGTACATGTAAGATATCTCACACTCAGAATCTCTTTGTATGGGCTCACATATGTACGTACATGTAAGATATCTCACACTCATAATGGAGGTAAGAATAGAAACTCAAATGCGTTTTCTGTATATATATATATTGTATATACAGTGCAGTGCTAGGGAGTTGCTGTGTGGTGAGAAGCTTTCTGATCCTGTTGGGTGAGGAGCTTGCTGAGGGAGCTGGTTGGTGAGGAGCTTGTTGAGAGTGTCTTGCTGGTTCAGGAGGTAGAGTAGAATGACTTCCAGTGAGAGAGAGAGAATTGAAAATTCGGTCGGTCGGTGATACGGAGAGAAGAGAACATTAGCTCTGAAGGTGCAAGAAGGGTACAGTACAAGGTAAAGTTCAGAAGTGGGAAATAGAGGAGGAGGTTAACAGCAGGTGGGCTATCCACCTTGCGGAGACGGGTTTTTTGTCTTCCGTCAACAGTGCTGCCTTAGTGGTTCATGGGGTTAGGGAAGGCCGGTCTCAGCCAAGCTAAACTAAGTTGTTCTATTTGGTGTTTCCTTGGGGCATATTATGTTGGGGGGGGGGGTCCTTCCAGGTCCTTGTGGCACTGGAGGGATAACATAAGAACATAAGAAAATAAGGAGTCTGCAATAGGCCGGTTGGCCTGTGCATGGCAGCTCCTGTCGAGAGTTACTCCCACTCTCTATCATCCATGAATCTATCTAGCCTCCTTTTGAAACTTTCCAGAGTTCCCGCACTTACTACAAAGTTGCTAAGCTTGTTCCACTCGTCCACCACCCTATTTGTGAACCAGTTTCTTCCTATCTCCCTCCTAAACCTAAACTTATCCAACTTGAATCCGTTGCTCCGAGTCCTATCCTGCTCGGATATTATAAGAACTTTATCTATATCCCCTTTATTGATTCCTTTCACCCACTTAAATACTTCTATCATATCTCCCCGCACTCTTCGTCTTTCTAGGGAATGCAAGTTAAGTTTCTTTAACCTATCCTGATATGGAAGGTTTCTAAGTCCCTGAATCATTTTTGTCATTCTTTGCTGCACCGACTCTAGTGAATTTATATCCATTCTATAATAGGGGCACCAGAACTGAACCGCTTAATCGAGGTGCGGCCTAACTAGCGCAAGATATAGTTGCAATAAGACCTCTGCACTCTTGTTACTTACACTTCTAGATATAAAACCCAATACTCTGTTTGCCTTATTTCGAACATTAACGCACTGTTTTCTAGGCCGTAGGTCCGGGCTTACAAGTACCCCTAGGTCTCTTTCACAAGTCGACTTCTCTAGGTTGATGTTGTTCAGGCTGTATACATTATAAGTATTTGTTCTTCCAATATTAAGTACGCTGCACTTGCTGGTGTTGAATTTCATTTGCCCTTTTTCAGACCACCCCTGCAGTTTATTTAGATCCTCCTGTAATGCATTTGCATCCTGCCCTGAATTAATTTGCCGCCCTATTTTGGTGTCATCCGCAAACTTGCTTATGTTACTGCTGATCCCAGTATCTAAATCGTTTATGTAGATTATGAACAAGAGTGGGCCTAGTACTGACCCCTGGGGAACCCCACTGGTTACACGGCCCCACTCAGATTTAACACCATCTACGCTGACCCTCTGCGTTCTATCGGTTTGATAACATGGCGCGGATACGTCCGGATACGCAGACCTGCCCCAAGAAACTAAAGCTCCTAGTTCTCAAGAAGTTCTTTGAAACTAATGAGATCGTGGGGGTCACCAAGGTGGAACGACTGAAGCTCCATGGTGACATCAAGATCACGTTCGCCGAGAAGGGTATGCCCGTACAGCTCGCGGAGATCCCAGACATCAACGGCATTCCATTTAAAATGATTGCCTACAAGTGGGACAACCTGAAGCTGGGAGTAATCTCCCACGCCGAAATTGCCCACGTGGACCAAGCAGAGCTGAGTGAGCTCCTCAAGGGGCAACTCCAAGTTGTGAAGAAGCTGTCCGACACCACTGCCCTCATCGGACACCATACAACCTTACCTAAGGAGGCTCAACTGGCGTGGGTAACTGTGCCAGTCAAGCCCTACTGCGGACCGAAACGCTGTTACAAATGCCAGCACTACGGACACGAGGAAGACGAACAACAAGACCCAAGCACGAATGAATGGACACTTCAAGAGCAAGAACAGGGGAGGTTGAAAATCAACTTCAAGCTAACAGAATACCAGACATTTCCTCGGGTGTGTTTGTTCTAAAATTCACTTCAATCCTCCCTTTATCCTTCCCTGAACCTCCTTCCCCTGTCACTAGCATTTATGTCATGTCATCTTCCCTTAGGGCGCTTGTGGTAGAAGCGGTACCGCTCTTGCCTAGCAAGCAAGATGTCACGGGTTCGATTCCCGGGCAAGCGGAAGTTGTTTGGAACCTCTTCCTAGCCCCTTGGTCCCTGTTCACCTAGCAGTAAAGTAGGTACCTGTTGTAAATCGAAAGGTTGCGAATTTGTATTCAGGGAAGGTTGTTGTGTGTGAGGGGGGTAACAAACAAGCTGCCACCAATGTGAGGGCGCGGGTTCCCTATATCTACATCACCCTCATCTTACTTCTTCTTTAGTTTTTGTTTTTTTTTGTGTTTTGTGGTTTTGTGTTTTTATATTTTAGTTTTCACCACCGAAAATTTAAACATGATACCCAAGGCACCGACTCTATTCAGAGATAGTGAAGAAAACAAATTAAGTGAGATAGTAGTGACTAGTAACGATGTTAGTAAGCAAATAGACAAACTAAAGCCTAATAAGTCACCTGGTCCCGATGAGATATTTGCCAGAGTATTAAAGGAATGTAAGGAAGAGCTTAGTATGCCCTTAGAAAGTTGTTTAACATGTCCTTAAAACAGGTGTAGTACCAGAATCCTGGAGGATAGCGAATGTAATACCGATTTTCAAGAAGGGATAGATCACTATCCTCTAACTACTGCCAATCAGTCTAACATCAATAGTAGGCAAATTACTGGAAGCAATCATTTCAAACTCTATTCGAAATCACCTGGAGAAGCACCGATTGATCAATGATTCCCAGCATGGCTTCCAAGCGGACATTCTTGCCTAACTAATCTTTTAACATTCTTTTCATCAGTTTTCGAATCAGTGGACGAGGGCACAATTATGATGTGGTATATCTCACTTTAGCAAAGCCTTCGACAGAGTACGAAAGACTAATTAGAAAGGTAGAAGCTCATGGCATCAAAGGTAACATCCTTAAATGGATTAGGGCGTGGTTACAGGACAGGAAACAGCGAGTGAGCATTAACGGCACTAAGTCCCATTGGAGCAACGTCACAAGTGGAGTTCCCCAAGGCTCAGTACTGGACCATTATTGTTTATTATATACATAAACGACATAGATATTGGCATAGACAGCAACATAAGTAAATTTGCTGATGACACTAAAATAGGACGTGTTATCAAATCTGACGAGGACTCGGCAAAACTACAGGAAGATCTAAACAAATTTTTTCGATGTTCTGAAAAATGGCAGATGATAACGTCGACAAATGTAAAGTACTCAGTATAGGAATGTAAACAGGGAAACCAGATACCAGATGAACAACGATGCCATAGAAATCCGACTGCGAGAGATTTAGGGTAATGATAAGTAGGAACCTTAAGCCAAGTAAACAATGTGTTTTGCTCGTAACAAGGCTAATAAAGTACTTGGGTTCATTCAAAGGAGTGTTAGTTACAAGACTAGCGAGGTCATCCTAAAACTGTATCTGGCTCTTGTGAGACCACACCTGGATTACGCAGTTCAGTTCTGGTCACCGTATTACAGAATGGATATAGAATCCTTGGAAAGAATTCAGAGGAGAATGACAAGACTAATCCCGGGCATTAGGAACCTTGAGTATAGAGACAGGTTAAAGCATCTTAATTTGCACTCCTCGAGAGACGTAGAGGCGAGGGGCGACCTGGAAGAGGTGTATAAGTGGAAGGCAGGGCTAAACGGGGACATTACAAAGGTACTCAAATTATCCAACCAGGAGCGAACTCGTAACAATGGTTTTAAATTAGACAAATGGTAGTGGATGAATGGAACAAGTTTACCAAATATCATCATTAACTTGAATACGCTGGATAGCTTCAAACATAGGTTGGATGCTCATATGAGCAATAGGGGTTGGGTGTAAACGGGACTGCCCAGTATGGGCCAATAGGCCCGCTGCAGTTTCCCTCCATTTTTATGTTCTTATGTTCTTATGTTCTTATAGCTACAGGCTTAGTATTCCATGTTGGCAGGGTCCTTCTACAATTGAGGAGTGGAAGGGTAGTCAGCACTGACAAGACCTCTGTCTCCCACCTTCCCGCAATTAACGTCAGCGTTATATTTATATTTATTATGCATTTATAAAAATAAACAAATAAATAAATAAATAAATAACAAATTTATAATACATCATGCACATTTTGAAAAATTTAATATTTTTTAAAGACACCAGACTAAACGTGACGTAATCTACACAAGTCAGAAACAAGGATTTGGTGGGGGGGCAAAGAGTCACTAACGAAAGAAATGCCATTTGCTGTTTACAATATTCATAGTCTTGGAATGACAATGATATTGCTAGATAATGGCTTGTAAAAGTATTAGGTATATTCCACCTGACCTGATCTGATGGTCACTCATCTCGAGACCTCTAGGTATGTGAGATCGCGCCCCCACACCCAATGGGGCATAAACTAGTAACGTTTTTTGTTTTTTCAATTGTATTGGAGTAAAATGATTAGAGAGCCATACTTAAGTAAAATGAAATTTCTAAATATTTGAGTATTTTTTAAAAAGTAGATAACCCCGAAATGTTACTTGAGAAAAGTACTCAAGTAAGTTGATTTAGTTACTTTATAACTCTGCACAGTGGTGGTATAACAAAGTTGCCTGTAACGTATTTATTAAAATATTTCGTAGATAAATTACACTGACCACCCTCTTGGTTCCTTATCAACATAATTAATTGATATCATAAAAAAAACAAACCACGAATAGTAACAAGAAGAGTAAAATCGAGGTAAAATATTAGGAATTTTTGTTAATGGTTTTGTTCATTCGTCAAGGTTTTGTTCTGAGAGTATCACAGTAAACGAGCGAGGTACAGTATTCGTTTCCTGTGTGAACTCGTGTGATCCATTGCTACAGCTCGACTTAAGACTTCACAAATTACCGGACTGTATATATTCCTGAAGTTATATTCATTACATGAAAAATAACTACGTCAGTAAATTCAACATTAGAAGTGCTTTGGTAACTTTAGTTACCAACTCTGTATGGGTGCGTACTGCACTGGTGACACGTTAAAAGTATTGGAAATGTTACTGAACTGTGAAGAAGAGGAGAAAAGGTAATATTAGAAAAGCAACTAGTTTAAAATCTATCTTATTTCGAAACCCCACAAACTGATATTCACATATTTAAAGTAACAAAAGGTAATATTTGTTAATGTTTATATGCACTCTTCAAGGCTGACTAATGGATTCAACCTGCAGTGTGCTGTGTTACATCACAGAAAACGACGCCTGTATATATTTCTAAAGTTATTTATAAAATCCGGAATACAGACAACATTTTCATCTTAGTTACGATCATATCTTGTGACTTGACACTCTAATTAATTAGCAGTGAAACAATCATTGGTTAGGCTGATGTCACCGGTATCGTGGTGTAGGCTCACTAACGTCTGGACGCACTGCAAGTGCAGTTATTTTATATATTATTAACAGGAACTCCAGGTAGGTGGTTCAGTAAGACCTCCAGTGGTATAATTCAAATGTAACAATTACAGCTATTTACAGGCCTCCTTTTACTCAGGAGAGCCGGTCTGGTTTATTCACCTGTTGCAGTATGCCACCAGGACCTACCACAACACAGTTTCCATTTAGGTAAGACTCAACCACTGCACATCTGGACGGGTGTCTCGGGTTCAAGATGCTTTTAAGTGGTGTTAAGGTGTGTGTTAAGACTATTATCCCCGTTATTATTCATAATGTAAGAAGGAGATTCTAGGATATATCATTCAAAGCTATCTACCAAATAGATTAATAAGTAAGTACCAAGTGATTGAATGTTTGAAGACACACACTGGGTCCAGGAAGAGGATCTCTTCCCACTCGGAGGTTTACTACACAGCACCGACCTTACTACGCAGAAAGTTCTCTCATGATTTTCAATTGCTAATGGAACAGTAAATTACTAATATTACCTTATTACGCGATTAAAGATCGTAGTTGTTGAAGCGCAGTAATACAGTACATTATAACAACAAAACACCGACCACCTTTACACTAAAGTAACATTATTACAGGTGATGGGCAGACAAGGCAACACACCCAGTTCCGCCAAGGATAAATACTGTTTTTAGTCCTTGGTTCTGGCGCCCCTGGTGAGAAGTGCTTGTTAACGCCGACAAACTCAGGGCACAGGTGGCGTGAGTAACAGTAACCTGAAAAACGGGAGTAGTAAAGTGCTGTGACGAATGGAAGAAACAAAGAGGGAAAAGGACTAATTAAGCTTTTGGCCCCTGAACAGAAGGATCTCTAACAAGAATAGTATATACTGTATGAGTTGCTGTTCTTCACGTGTAACGGTTTTATTCACTGGGAAACATTGTATTTTCATTTTAATGAACCAATAAAATATTTAATCCATTGAAATGGAAATAACAATATCGACGTCAAGAGAGTGGTGTTGTATACCCTGCCCTCCCACCTCCCTGAATCTGTGTACATCTATAGTACCATGGTGAGTGATGTATGGTACTATTATGGGTGATCTATGGTACCATAGTGAGTTATATTTGTATGTTTTTGTTCAAGAAGTCAATCCTCACTATATGCACTCCTGCTATAAGTATTTTCGCATATACGATGTTTATAAATTTTCACTTGTGCAATTTATTTTGACTTCATACGGATTCTTTTCCTGTCGTGCATATTTCAAGAGTACGAGCTTTAAATGGGAAGAAATTGAACAAATGAACGTGGAGGGGTTGTCGTAAACCTCATTGTTATTACTACGTTTCAACAACTAAGACCTTTAATGCGTACTTAAGATAGTGATAACTATGGTCCATCAACAATAAAAACAAAATCTACAAATCTACATATAATGGAAGGATGGAGGTGAGGGTTTGATCATTAGGCTAAATTTCGTCAAGTTGAACTGAAGAAGGCTAGTTATCCCCCTCATGTGCGGTACCAGTCGTCACGTGAATAGGGGGAAGTGACAAATGTTTCTTTATAAATTAAAATATGATTCTTACACAAGTACACTAAGAATTTATATTAATATCAGTTTCTACAGTATATGGTAGAATGTTACAGTAGTATGAACCACTGACGTTAGCTTAATCAATGTTGTTATAGAGTTTGATATACGTATGTGAATTTATAATATAATTACAAAAAATTGTAACTTGTCAACGACAATCAAATAATTCATCATCATATCCTTGATGTCTCTCTATCTGCCAAATATGTTAATAAATAACATTTAACCCAGAAGTTCGTTTACTCCCCACACTAAACAGAGGAAAGTGACAGGTTTTCGCCTCAGTGAATGTTCCATACCGACCTCCTCTCCACCAAAGCAAGAAAAACTCTTATGGATCTTTGACCCCAGAGTGACATAACCAGTTACGGCATCCATGGCGACAAATATTAGCTCAAAATAACAAATGCAAGGCGTCGTTTGTTCTGGTTACCTGAAAACTGAGAAACGGAAGAGCTGTAAGAGTTGTGAAGAATAGAGAGAGCAGCCGAGGCCTCAAGTAAAACTCTTGATCATTAAAGAACAAACCTTCAACAAAACATAAACTCCAAAAGTTATATTTCTAACAGCTGGGTTTATTCACGTTATGAATTTGTAAATTTTTCTAATGACACAAATACTGTACTGCATATCGTTTTTCCCAGTGATGGTGTGTAAAATTGTATTCTTCTTGCATTACACCAGGACATTTCATAAGTCTTACAACTGCCTATGATCTGAGAATTGCCACTACAAAGGGTAACTAAGATAATTATATTACATCTAATTTCAGAAAATAATCTAAAAATCATGAAAATATGCATACACTCTTGATACTGTACTGAATCTATCTTATATAAGTGACACAAAATAAAAGGCGCTAAGATGTGTCATTGGTGTAACTCATTGAAGTGGTCGCACCAAGTAAAAAGTATTTCCGCTCATCATTCGGGAGGTCCGGAGCGGTAGTTCGGTATCAGAAATAGTCCAGGTGTATTACAATTACGGTATATACTTCTCCAGCGACCACGACCTCCTTTCTCTCTAGGGATCCGCAATGGTTTCCTTCACCTGTTACTGTACTGCAATCGGGACTTTGCACTTATTTAAGGCTAGGCTCAATCATCACACCTCTGGACGGAAACTCGTGTTCAATTCCTGATGTTAGTGGCTGTTTTGTAGTTTTGGGTTTGTGTGTGATGCTGTGATACATTCCTTTAAATACTGTTTCTTCTGCATTTTAACATTTCAGTAACTTTGCTACCCCATTTCTCTCTCACACCAAACACGAGCACGTTGAGTAGCAAGTTGACGAACCAAGAACAGACATACAAGTCAAGGTGGTGAGGATGTCCCCATCCCCCTCCCTTGAATAACTAAACCTCCTTATTCTGAAGAGTTTCTCCACCTTTTCTGGGATAGATAACAGGTTGTCCAAAGGCCGAGTGGTGGTCTCATGGTCACTTTCGGTAAATGCGAACAAGCAAAACAAATCAAGAATATCAAAGTCACCAGTGACGTCCCCATTAAATTGGACATTCATTTTGAAGACACCTCGGTGTGAGGAGTTATCTCCCACAACGAAATTCAACATATGGAGAAGACAGAAATAGAATAATTACGGGAATCGAGTTACTGTCCCACGAACAACAGATTTGACGAGGCAGCTTCCGCGCCGTGGTATGATTCGTCTACAAACGACCAGACAAGATTGTGCAAGGATGGGTACTGTCCCAGTGAAAC
>NW_024741868.1:0-5653 GCF_018991925.1 Homarus americanus | reverse complement strand
GTACCTGGGAATGTCAGAGGTATACCAGGGAGTGTCAGTGAAGTACCAGGGGTTCTCAAAGGTGTACCTGGGAGTATCAGAGGTGTACCTGGGAATATTGGAGGTGTACCTGGGAATATCGGAGGTGTACCTGGGAGTGTCAGAGGTGCACCTGGGAGTGTCGGAGGTGTACCTGGGAGTGTCACAGGAGTACCTGGGATTGTCAGAGGTGTACCTGGCAGTGTCAGAGGTGTACCAGGGAATGTCAGTGGTGTACTTGGGGTGTCAGAGGTGTACCGGAGTGTCAGAGGTGTACCTGGGAGTGTCGCAGGTGTACCTTGGAGTGTGAGAAGTGTACCTAGGAGTGTCAGAGGTGTACCTGGGAGTGTCGGAGGTGTAACTGGGAGTGTGAGATGTGTACCTGGGAGTGTCGGAGGCGGACCTGGGAGTGTCAGAGGTGTACCAGGGAGTGTCAGAGGAATACCTAGGAGTTTCAGAGGTGTACCTGGGAGTGTCAGAGGTGTACCTGGGAATGGCAGAGGTATAACAGGGAGTGTCAGTGAAGTACCTAGGAGTCTCAAAGGTGTACCTGGGAGTAGCGGAGGTGTACCTGGGAATATCGGAGGTGTACCTGGGAATATCGAAGGTGTACCAGGGAGTGTCAGAGGTGTACCTGGGATTCTCAGAGGTGTATTTGGGAGTGTCAGGGGTGTAACTGGGAGTCTCGGAGGTGTAACTGGGAATGTCAGAGGTGTACCAGGGAGTGTCAGTGGAGTATCTGGGAGTCTCAAAGGTGTACCTGGGAGTATCAGAGGTGTACCTGGGAATATCGGAGGTGTACCTGGGAATATCGGAGGTGTACCTGGGAGTGTCACAGGTGCACCTGGGAGTGTCGGAGGTGTACCTGGGAGTGTCACAGGAGTACCTGGGATTGTCAGAGGTGTACCTGGCAGTGTCAGAGGTGTACCAGGGAATGTCAGTGGTTTACTTGGGGTGTCAGAGGTGTACCAGAGTGTCAGAGGTGTACCTGGGAGTGTCGCAGGTGTACCTTGGAGTGTGAGAAGTGTCCCTAGGAGTGTCAGAGGTGTACCTGGGAGTGTCGGAGGTGTAACTGGGAGTGTGAGATGTGTACCTGGGAGTGTCGGAGGCTGACCTGGGAGTGTCAGAGGTGTACCAGGGAGTGTCAGAGGTGTTCCAGGGAGTGTCTGAGGTGTACCTGGGAGTGTCAAAGTTGTAACAGGGAGTGTCAGGGGAGTACGTGGGAGTGTCAGAGGTGTACTAGGGAGTGTCAGTGGAGTACCTGGGAGTGTCTGAAGTGTACCTTGGAGTGTCAGGGGTGTACCTGGGAGTGTCGGAGGTATACCTGAGAGTGTCGGAGGTGTACCTGGGAGTGTCAGAGGTGTACCCGGGAGTGTTGGGAGGTGCACCTGGAGTGTCGGAGGCACCTGGCAGTGTCAGGTGTACCTGGGAGTGTCTGGGGTGTACCTGGGGAGTGTCAGAGGCACCTGGAGTGCTCAGGGGTGTACCAGGAGGTCAGTGGAGCACCTGGGAGTGTCAGGAGGTGTACCTGGGAGGTCAGAGGTGTGCCTGGGAGGTCAGGCACTTGGGAGTGTCAGAGGTGTACCTGGGAGTGTCTGAGGTGTACCTGGGAGTGTCTGAGGTGTACCTGGCAGTGTCTGGGGTGTACCTGGCTTTGTCTGAGGTGTACCTGGCAGTGTCAGCGGTGTACCTGGGAATGTCAGCGTTGTACCTGGGAGTGTTAGAGGTGTATCAGGGAGTGACAGATGAGTACCTAGAAGTGTCAGAGGTGTACCTAGGAGTGTGAGAAGTGTACCTGGGAGTGTCTGGGGTGTACCTGGGAGTTTCAAAGGGGTACCTGGGAGTGGCAGGGGTGTACCAGGGAGTGTCAGTGGAGTACCTGGGAGTGTCAGAGGTGTACGTGGGAGTGTCAGAGCTGTACCTATTAGTGTCAGAGGTGTATCTGGGAGTGTCGGACGTGTACCTGGGAGTGTCAGAGGTGTACCATGGAATGTCAGTGGAGTACCTGGCAGTGTCAGAGGTGTACCTGGGAGTGTCAGAGGTGTGCCTGGGAGTGTCAGAGGTGCACTTGGGAGTGTCAGAGGTGCACCTTGGAGTGTCAGAGGTGTACCTGGGAGTGTCAGAGGTGTACCTGGGAGTGTCGGAGGTGTACCTGGGAGTGTGAGAAGTGTACCTGGGAGAGTCGGAGGTGTTCCGGGGAGTGTCTGAGGTGTACCTGGCAGTGTCTGAGGTGTACCTGGCAGTGTCTGAGGTGTACCTGGCAGTGTCAGCGGTGTACCTGGGAGTGTTAAAGGTGTATCAGGGAGTGACAGATGAGTACCTAGAAGTGTGAGAGGTGTACCTAGGAGTGTGAGAAGTGTACCTGGGAGTGTCTGGGGTGTACCTGGGAGTTTCAAAGGGGTACCTGGGAGTGGCAGGGGTGTACCAGGGAGTGTCAGTGGATTACCTGGGAGTGTCAGTGGAGTACCTTGCAGTGTCAGAGGTGTACCTGGGAGTGTCAGACGTGTAACTGCGAGTGTCAGAGGTGTACCAGGGAATGTCAGTGGAGTACCTTGCAGTGTCAGAGGTGTACCTGGGAGTGTCAGAGGTATACCTGGGAGTGTCAGAGGTACCTGCCTGGGGTGTCAGAGGTGTACCCAGGGGAGTGTCAGATGTATACCTGGGAGTGTCAGAGGTATGCAGGAGTCTCAGAGAGGTGTACCTGGGGCTGTGCAAGTGTACTTGGGAGTGTCGGAGGTGTACTTGCAAGGAGTGTCAGAGGTGTACCTGGGGAGTGTCGGAGGTGTGCCTGCCAGGGTGTCAGAGGTGTACCCTGGAGTGCAGAGAGTGAACCTGGGGGTGTCAGAGGTGTACCTGGGGTGTCAAGGGTGTGCAGGAGTGTGAGAAGTGTACCTGGGAGTGTCGGAGGTGTTCCGGGGGTGTCTGAGGTGTGCCTGGCCGGTGTCAGGGATGTGCCTGGCAGTGTCTGAGGTGTACTGGCAGTGTCTGAGGTGTACCTGAAAAAGCCGGTGTCAGCGGTGTACCTGGGAGTGTTAGATGTGTATCAGGGAGTGACAGATGAGTACCTAGAAGTGTCAGAGGTGTACCTAGGAGTGTGAGAAGTGTACCTGGGAGTCTCTGGGGTGTACCTGGGAGTTTCAAAGGGATACCTGGGAGTGGCAGGGGTGTGCCTGGGAGTGTCAGGGGTGCACTTGGGAGTGTCAGAGGTGCACCTTGGAGTGTCTGAGGTGTACCTGGGATTGTCTGAGGTGTACCTGGCAGTGTCTGAGGTGTACCTGGCAGTGTCAACGGTGTACCTGGGAGTGTCAGCGGTGTACCTGGGAGTGTTAGAGGTGTATCAGGGAGTGACAGAGGAGTACCTAGAAGTATCAGAGGTGTACCTAGGAGAGTCAGAGGTGTACCCTGGAGTGTCAGGGGTGTACCTGGGAGTGTCAGAGGTGTTCCTGGGAGTGTCGGAGGTGTTCCTGGGAGTGTCGGAGGTGTACCTGGCAGTTTCAGCGGTGTACCTGGGAGTGTCAAAGGTGTACCACGGAATGTCAGTGGAGTACCTGGGAGTGTCAGAGGTGTACCTGGGAGTGTCAGAGGTGTACCTCGGAGTGTCAGAGGTGTACCTAGTAGTGTCAGAGGTGTCCCTGGGAGTGTCAGAGTTGTACCTGGGAGTGTCGGAGGTGCACCTGCGAGTGTGAGAACTGTACCTGAGAGTGTCTGAGGTGTACCTGGCAGTGTCAGCGGTGTACCTGAGAGTGTCGGAGGTGTACCTAGGTGTGTCAGAAGTGTACCTGGGAGTGTCGGAGGTGTACCTGGGAGTGTGAGAAGTGTACCTGGGAGTGACGGAGGTGTTCCTGGGAGTGTCGGAGGTGTACCTGGCAGTGTCAGCGGTGTACCTGAGAGTTCTCAGAGGTGTACCAGGGAATGCCAGTGGAGTACCTACGAGTGTCAAAGGTGTACCTGGGAGTGTCTGAGGTGTACCTGGCAGTGTCAGAGGTGTACCTGGGAGTGTCAGAGGTGTACTTGGGAGTGTCGGAGGTGTACCTGGGAGTGTGAGAAGTGTTCCTGGGAGTGTGTGTGGTGTACCTGGGAGTGTCAGAGGTGTACCTGAGAGTGTCGGAGATGTACCTGGGAGTGTCAGAGGTGTACCTGGGAGTGTCGGAGGTGTACCTGGGAGTGTAAGAAGTGTACATGGGAGTGTCGGAGGTGTACCTGGGAGTGTAAGAAGTGTACCTGGGAGTGTCGGAGGTGCACCCAGAGTGTCGGAGGTGCACCTGGCGGTGTCAGAGGTGCACCTGGGAGGTCTGGGGTGCACCTGGGAGCAAGGTCAGAGGCAATCTGGGAGGTCAGGTACCCAGGGAGTGTCAGTGGATAATCTGGGAGGGGCTCAGGAGGTGTACCTGGGAGGTCAGAGGTGTACCTGGGAGTGTCAGAGGTGTACCTGGGAGTGTCGGAGGTGTACCTGGGAGTGTGAGAGGTGTACCTGGGAGTGTCGGAGGTGTTCCGGGGAGTGTCTGAGGTGTACCTGGCAGTGTCTGAGGTGTACCTGGCAGTGTCTGAGGTGTACCTGGCAGTGTCAGCGGTGTACCTGGGAGTGTTAGAGGTGCATCAGGGAGTGACAGATGAGTACCTAGAAGTGTCAGAGGTGTACCTAGGAGTGTGAGAAGTGTACCTGGGAGTCTCTGGGGTGTACCTGGGAGTTTCAAAGGGGTACCTGGGAGTGGCAGGGGTGTACCAGGGAGTGTCAGTGGAGTACCTGGGAGTGTCAGGGGTGTACCTGGGAGTGTCAGAGCTGTACCTGGGAGTGTCAGAGGTGTATCTGGGAGAGTCGGACGTGTACCTGGGAGTGTCAGAGGTGTACCAGGGAATATCAGTGGAGTACCTGGCAGTGTCAGAGGTGTACCTGGGAGTGTCAGAGGTGATCCTGGGAGTGTCAGAGGTGTACCCTGGAATGTCAAAGGTGTACCTGGGAGTGTCAGAGGTACCCTGAGTGTCAGCGTTGTACCTGGGAGTGTCAGAGGTGTACCTGGAGCGGAGGTGTACCTGGGAGTGTGGGAGAAGTGTTCCTGGGAGTGTCCGTGATGTACCTGGGAGTGTCAGAGGTGCACTTGAGAGTGTCGGAGATGTACCTGGGAGGCTGGGAGGTGTACCTGGGAGTGTCGGAGGTGTACCTGGGAGGTAAGAAGTGTACCTGGGAGTGTTTGAGGTGTACCTGGGAGGCTGCAGGGGCATCGTGGGAGGTCAGAGGAATTTCTGGGGAGTGCCAGAGGCACCTGGGAGGCCAGGAGGTGGCACCTGAAGCGTCAGAGGTGTACCTGAGGAGTGTCGGAGGTGCACCTGGGAGCAACAGAGGCACCTGGGAGGCTTGGAGGTGCACCTGGGAGGTAAAAGTGCACCTGGAGTGCTTGAGGCACCTGGGAGTGTCGGAGGTGCACCTGGCAGTGTCAGAGGTGCACTGGGAGTGTCTGGGGGTACCTGGGAGTGCTGGGAGGCACCTGGGAGGTCAGGGAGACCAGGAGGCTGTGAGCACCTGGGAGTGCTGGGGAGGTGCACCTGGGAGTGTCAGAGGTGCCTGGGAGGCCAAGAGGCACCTGGAGGCCAGAGGTGCACCTGGAGTGTCTTGAGGCACTGGAGTGTCAGAGGTGTA
>NW_024741867.1:0-13594 GCF_018991925.1 Homarus americanus | reverse complement strand
ATGTGAACGTATTATGAAATGTTTTTACAGTTATCTTCCCTCTTTGGTATTGCTTTGCCTGTTAATAGTGTGGATGTCGTTCATAATGGCATACGTGACAAGGAACTAGCAATGGTGCTTGTATTTGGGTAGTTTGAGTTTTGTACAGTTGCCTCCATTTATAACTGGTACAGTGGCTGGTGTGTGTTTTGTGAGATGTGGCACCACCGACCACATGGATGTTTCTGAAATACCCGAGCTCTTAATGAATAAATAAATACGTATGACAAACTCATCCTTCACACTATGCACCTGATAATTCCTGACAACCATTTCTTTCAATGCTTTAGTAAATTTGTAAACATTAACACAAGCTTCCTCGGCTGAGTATTATATTGACCTTTGTAAATCAAGTTTTTAGATCAAGTTGTTTAATAATAAACTTCACACACTGCATTACTGGTAGAGTTAAGAGAGCATTAATAACTACAGTCTTTTATATTAACAAGTCAGACGAAACCTTCCCCCAGCACAGTGAAGTCTGTCTTCCTTACAATATAAAATCTTTAGAACACAATAAAATCCTCCACAACGCAACAAAAATTTTACTAGCAGAAAATAGTCTTCACAAACATAAAATCTTTACGGCGCAAGAAAATATTTCCTAACACAATAAACACAAACTTCTTTGGTAGTCACATAGTTGACGTAAAAAGATCTACAGTAACACAAACTTTTGATAACGTATCTGAAACGTAGCCAGATTCTAAATTATACAGAGCACAGGAGCTACACCAGCGTCCTCCTGCCACCACCACAGATATTCTACCCAACCCGGAGTCTTCCTTTAATACCAATAAGAGAGATATATCTCATGACACCCTGGACAGGTTTCAGCTTATCCCTTCCGCCTGATCTTGCTTTACCGTGTACACTGACCCCAGTTAACCTCAATGTTATGTTGGGGAGACTATTTCCCCTCGGCCCAAGTCACATGGTTTCCCCTCTCTTATGGTCTTTTGCCTCTCTGGGCTTTGTTGAGGGGACGAAAGGTGAGCTACCCGAGTCTCTACATCGTTAGTGCGGTCAACGGCTTTGTGAACACTCGGATTTATTTCTTAACTGATATTCTTCTCCATTTGTTAATCGAGTTTTGTATGGTTTATCATCAGTGATGTAGGGTAACTATCAAAATATATATATACAGTATATATATATATATATATATATATATATATATATATATATATATATATATATATATATATATATATATATATATATATATATATATATATATATATATATATATATATATATATATGTAATATTCAGAAATTTTAGAGTAACTTCAAATGCCCCGCCATTAGCGATACTGAGCGTTCAAGGTCATCTGAGGGAAGAGAGCGCTGCCTGCTCATAGCGAGAGATTGCGGAACTAGGCCTATATGATATTAAATGTAATTTACTGAATTAATAATGATGCGATTCATGAAGTTAAGGGACTATTATTGAATTTGAAATTATTATAGATCGTTTATCAGTCAGAATAATGTTACGGGTGTCCCAAGGAGTTATTAGTTAGGCGGAAAATATGTCACGTAGGCCTAAGCTAACGCCTTGAGAGGACGCGACGCTGGCTCTCTCTCAGTCACGGGGAGCATTCACACAGACAAGACGTCCCTGCGCGTCCGTCACAGAAATAGTCACGTGGCCTAGTCACCTGTGTTGCGCTATTGCCGTATAACAAGTAAGTCTCATGCGATCTCAGACAGGGTTAGATAGGGCAGTGGTAAAGTAAACTAGAGCTAACAGTGAGTTCATTTCAGGGTTTCCGTCAGAACCCACTTGACTGGAGTTGACCGGAGTTGACCGGAGTTGACTGCGAGAGATTGACTGCCGTTTGAGACTGCCGTTGATGATTGAGGGTGGCGATTGTCGCCATTGGACCGATCAGTGTAGGCCTGTCTCTGTTTAGCGGGGTAGCAAAGGATCTCTTGAGTGAAGGAGTGCTCCCGACAACTAAAACGACACGGGACCAGCATCAGCAGTGGGTGATCAGTTCTTACCACTCGGGTGCACAACACCACGTGTCCTCGGTCAGCTAGAAGTGTTACCTACTGGCCATAGACACCTGCTGGCGTTCTCTCTTCCTGCCCATGGACGCACTGGGAGTACACTGAGGCTATCGGAGTAAATTAATGGTCACACACTGAGACCATGAGTCTAGGACTCTAGGAGATACCTAGAGGAACATTTTATCTCCCTTATTACGGGTGTATGTTGAGTTGGGTGGAGCATGGTTCACGGGTATTGGTGGACCCAGTAACAAACCAATAATAGTGACAATATATTTGTGTGTAGTTAATACCATTTCTCAGTTGTTGATGTTATCTTGACGTGTGTGGTTTAATATTTCTTAAATAATTTTGATAGTATTGTTGTTTGAATGTTTGTGTCACTAAGTGGAACCAGAGTGATACTGTGATTTGATTATTTTAATGCATCTAATTTTTCTTCATAATTCTGATCTCAGGTATAACCTTTGTTCCCCAGAGTAGTGTTAGGTTAGGAAGAGTGCATCTGTTGGGGTGATATAATTTTGTTGAGTGCCCTTAAGGCCTATTCATTGTAGAGTATTTAATTTCTTATTTTATATTACCATTTCCTCAGTGACTGATGTTATTTTGGTGAAAGCCCTTAAGGCCTGTTTCATGTGTGCAAGCAACATTTCTTAATACTTCAAATTTATTGTTGCCTGAGTTTCTAATAATTTCTATATCATGTATAACTTTTATTCCCCAGAATAGTTTTTTAAGTTCAAGTTAAGAGGTGCGCATATTGGTGTACCATTATTTGATTGTGTTTGTAGTGTTGGAGGGAATATAAGTGCTGATAGTTGACACAGTCTTGCATTAGTATGGCTATTAAGATAAGCATCTCTCTCCTTGTTTACATTTCACCACCAATAGAAATTAAACTTGTATTTCCATGAATTTTCTGTGGCCTGGATGTAATTTCTCATGTATAAAACAGTGAATATTGTCGATACTATTAACTTAAATCGTTATATATATTCTTAGTTATCAGACAGTCAGTATGTGTGAGAGTCTGTTACATGCATATGGAATCAGAAAGACTAGAAACTGATGTGAAAATAATTGTATGTTTCTGGCGTAACTTAAAGGCTCACACCAAATGACAAAAGATTCTCAAAAGGTGACCATTAGCTTTTCCCACCGAGTGTTGTGATCTTCTTAGCGGCAAAACCCTTCAAGAAAAACCACCAAGCGAGTATTTTTGTTGTTGCTCGCGATGTATTTTTAAACAATTTATATTTTGTATTTCCTCGTAGTGTGCATGAATAAGTAATTGTAGAATGATTTTTTTTAGATGTTTAAGATAGAATGTATTGTTTAGCCTGTTGGTGAGGGAGGGAATAGACAATAGAATGAATGTCGAAGATTAATCTGACTGAGCGAAACATGGAAGGGAAAACATAGAAGAGGGGGGAGGGAGAGGACGGTGGGAATAACACAAATAAAATGATCATGTTTCAATTAGGGATGATGGAGGAAGTGTATACAGTACACAAGAGTAAATAAAGGATTATAAGTCTTTCTGATACAAGGAAAAACGTGAGAAAACAGAAGAGTGAAAATTGATGACGACTTTTCGAGTGATGTAGAAATAAACACACACACACACACACACACACTGAAAGTGATGATAGTTCCATCTTCAGTGATTCTACCTGACACAAAGATCGAGGAGAACCAATAAAAATAACGAAAGAAAGAAAGAGAAAAAAAAGCTAACATAAAAATCAAAGAAAAACGGTGAGCAGAAAATCCCAGCTGGTAATTTTGGGTCCAGCCAATCATACCCGGGGGACAATTAAGGCCTGTGGAGGCTAGTGGCAACTTTTCTCATGTTTCTTAGAAGGCAGTGAAACAATTTGAACATTCTATTCATTCTCTCTCTCTCTCTCTCTCTCTCTCTCTCTCTCTTTGTGGGTTTTCCTCACCTACAGTTTAAGGTAATTTTCTTCTTCGTGTTAATGTTTACTGTACAGAAAGAACAAGGCTGTAGGGGTAGCTTAGTGAGAGCTAGTGCTGGAGTTTTGATCATGTGCTACTTTTGTCATTGCTACTTGTTACTTTGGTGTTAATCTTGCATTACTTGAGTTGCTTTTGTAGTCTTTTGTTATTGTTGAGTTAATCTTTTTCTTCTTTCTATAATGTTATTTTGGTTGTTATTATTTACGTTTGGTATTGTAAAGGTGTGTTACTGTGGTGTTACTCTTCTCATAATTGTGTTTGTCACTTTATTGTTGAGTTACTGTTAGGTTAATACTCTGTTACCTTAAGTGCTTTTGTTGTCACTGGTTCGTTACTTTTATATTTCTCTGTAACTATCATGGTGCTCGTGTTAATTTTAGAGAGTGTGTTAGTTTTATGTTATTGATGTGCTACTTTAGCGCTACTTTTGCTACTTTTGCGTTACATTGTGCTACGTTTTATTAATTTTGTTATTGCACTGCCATTGTGTTGCATTCTATTTCGTTATTAGTTTACGCGTAATGTTGTTGCCGTTATCGTTCGTAATAATGTTAATATACTGTAGCTGATATCGCTATTTTATGTGCTTCAACTACTAGGGTTTTGAAGTACCCTAAACAGTACCGCTCAATGTTATTACGGTACACGAAAGAAAACCCAGGGACCTTCAGAGTGTTTTTCAGAATCTACAATGTTGTTTCTGTGTTTTCTTACGCCCAAGGTCTCAACTCATCGTTCTCTAAATTTTTTTTTATAAATTTCTTAAAGCATTATTTAAAAACTATATATGTAAGATAAATATTCTTTTGTTCTTAAATAATGTACTCGTGTTCAGTCTTAGATTTTTGCAGTTTTCCAAGTCAGATTTGTTCACGCTAGACAAAAGATTTTAAAGTTTAAGTAAGCTTTAATAAGTTATTTTTTTTACCATTTTATAAATATTAACAGATAAGGTCTTAAACATTTTATTTTTTACATTAAACTTTAGGTAAACATTATAAACATTATTCGATCTCAACACATATTTTTCCTCTATTTTTGTTGTTGAAGTGTTGTGTTTCTTTTTATATAGCTAAGGTCTTTCAAACACTCAATATTAGGTCATTTTTAACGCTAATTTTAACATTTCTTTTACAAATTAGGAAATATTATAATCTCTTTATTTTAATGTATTTTGGTGTTTTAACAACTGACATTAGAATCATTAATAACTAAGCAAATTCTTCCATATAAGATAATTGCCTAATATCTGAAAATACATCCCTAAACCCCTTGTGTACCGTGTCTAACCCCTTGTGTACCGTGATCTAACCCCTTGTGTACCGTGATCTAACCCCTTGTGTACCGTGGTCTAACCCCCTGTGTACCCTGGTTTAATTCACGGTACGCAAGGTAATTAATAATAGTAAGATTAAAGGTAAAATATAGGTATTACAGATAAGTATAAAATAACTCCTAAAGTATTACAGGAACAGCAGTGGCCATCAAGATATCCGCTGGTCGAGACAGAAATTCGTAATTTCCTTTTTTGTTTTTATTTTGACTATTTTTATTTTTGCTGCTGCTGTTATTATTATTATTATTATTATTATTATTATTATTATTATTATTATTATTATTATTATTATTATTATTATCATTATTATTACTATTATTATTATTATTATTATTATTATTATTATTATTATTATTATTATTATTATTACTATTATTATTATTACTACCTTTACAGTTACAGAAGGGGTAAAATGGATATAAAGTTTTTGCTGCCGTGTGACTTACTGTTTTGTTACTATTAATCTGATGCTGTTATCGTTATGGGTGTAAATATTATAATGTATTGCAGAGTTTTAACATTATAAGATCATTGAAACACCTTCACTACGGGACGTCGCTTTTGATATTTGATTTTTCATAATGCCAAGCGATTTTATTCAGCACAGAGTGTTTTGATGACTTGGTTGTGGGTGAGTGAGTGATGTTTGGTTGTTACTGTAGTTGTGTTGCGATGTTTGGAGGTGTTGTAGGGGAGTGTTGCTGTGTTGTAATTGCTCTTCACTCCATGAATATTAATAAATAATGAATGATATTATGGTCCTTTGATGTGAGTGTGTGTGTGAATTAGAATTATGAAGTAGAACCTTTTTATAAGAGTGTGATTGTCGTTTGTCGTATATAAATTATAATGGTTGTTACATTGATACTACGAAAGGATTATTTTCTTAACACACACAGATTCCTTTAGTCTAAATGAGAAAGATAAGACTTAGCCATTTTTTTGTATATTTTTTTTGTACACTTGAAAATATAACAAATTACTGAGAAACACAAAGTTCACAATAAAATCACATTAAAAACATATTGCTCATTTGATTAGGGACTAAAATCGTAAATCGAGATAAATGAAACAAATTGATGAATCACATTGAAAATTTTTGAAACTTAAAGGGCGAAGTGTTCTTATGGATGTTCACCTAACAAACACAATGCGAGTTACCTGTTCAGCGATAAACAAGCAAACACACACTCACACACACACACTCACACACACACCACAAACAAACTTTGCAAAATAGTTCAACATTTCGTGACTGTGGTCTTAAGGTCAGGGTCAGGTTAGAGGCTACAACCACTCACTACTAACCTGACCAATTGACGGAGCCAACATTCACTCGAGAACCAGACGGGATAACTTAACCAATATTCATCACTTTTGTATTATAGAATTGATGTGTCTGTTCCTCATATACCGTCATCACATTCGAGCATTGGGATGTAATAAACACAAATGACCTAACCTAACCTAACCTGCCACTAAAACCAGATTTTCTATTACATAACGCTAAGACAGTGGTTCTCAACCTTGTTTGCCCCATGCACCCCTTTCACCATATGTCAGAATGTCATTCCCCCCTCCTTTCCAAGATTGTCTGCCTCAATAAGTGCATTCCACATAATATGCATATAATACTGAAAATCCTTTATTTTTTCCATATTAGTACATATACATTTACAATTTTACATGGATTATTTTTATAGTGGAGTTTTACAAATTAAATGCCAATTGAAAATGTTGATGGATTTTTAAAACTTGAATAAAAGTAAAATAGTTTTTTTTTTATTTATAATGAATTACTTAACAGACACTATTATCATCTACACTATTATCATCTACACGATCATCATCTACA
Organism: Homarus americanus; assembly: GCF_018991925.1. Lineage (NCBI taxonomy): Eukaryota > Metazoa > Arthropoda > Malacostraca > Decapoda > Nephropidae > Homarus > Homarus americanus. The sequence continues at coordinate 6,363 of NW_024741867.1, read as the reverse complement.
CTATTATCATCTACACGATCATCATCTACACTATTATCATCTACACTATCATCTACACTATCATCATCTACACGATCATCATCTACACTATTATCATCTACACTATTATCATCTACACGATCATCATCTACACTATTATCATCTACACTATTATCATCTACACCATCATCATCTACACCATTATCATCTTCACCATCATCATCTACACCAGGGGTTCTCAACCAGGGGGGAATTCCCCCCAGGGGGGGAATTCAGGTTTTCAGGGGGGGGGGGAAACTGATTCGGGAGCAAGAGATATGTTCGATGAGAAATCAATCACAGAATTTTGGCCCTTGATGTGCGATTCCTACCCAAAAGTGGCAGAAAGAGCTATCCGTGCATTGCTTCCGTTTGTGTCGACATATCTTTGTGAGTCAGGCTTTTCAACTCTGTTGCAAATTAAAACGAAGCAACGTAGTAGATTAGAGGTAGAAAATGACCTGCGTTGTGCCGTTTCAAGCACTCCTCCGCGTATCCCAGAATTGGCGAAGAAAAAACAATCACAGGTTTCTCATTGACTGTAATCTTCATCTGAATAAAATTAATTACAAATTTACAATATCCTGGTATTCTATTGAACTTTTTGTTTATTGCATTATGCTTCAGTTTGGTCTGTTAAGTAATTCATTATAAATAAAAAAAAAACTATTTTACTTTTATTCAAGTTTTAAAAATCCATCAACATTTTCAATTGGCATTTAATTTGTAAAACTCCACTATAAAAATAATCCATGTAAAATTGTAAATGTATATGTACTAATATGGAAAAAATAAAGGAATTTCAGTATTATATGCATATTATTTGGAATGCACTTATTGAGGCAGACAATCTTGGAAAGGAGGGGGGAATGACATTCTGACATATGGTGAAAGGGGTGCATGGGGCAAACAAGGTTGAGAACCACTGTCTTAGCGTTATGTAATAGAAAATCTGGTTTTAGTGGCAGGTTAGGTTAGGTTAGGTCATTTGTGTTTATTACATCCCAATGCTCGAATGTGATGACGGTATATGAGGAACAGACACATCAATTCTATAATACAAAAGTGATGAATATTGGTTAAGTTATCCCGTCTGGTTCTCGAGTGAATGTTGGCTCCGTCAATTGGTCAGGTTAGTAGTGAGTGGTTGTAGCCTCTAACCTGACCCTGACCTTAAGACCACAGTCACGAAATGTTGAACTATTTTGCAAAGTTTGTTTGTGGTGTGTGTGTGCGTGTGTGTGTGTGAGTGTGTGTTTGCTTGTTTATCGCTGAACAGGTAACTCGCATTGTGTTTGTTAGGTGAACATCCATAAGAACACTTCGCCCTTTAAGTTTCAAAATTTTCAATGTGATTCATCAATTTGTTTCATTTATCTCGATTTACGATTTTAGTCCCTAATCAAATGAGCAATATGTTTTTAATGTGATTTTATTGTGAACTTTGTGTTTCTCAGTAATTTGTTATATTTTCAGGTGTACAAAAAAAATATACAAAAAAATGGCTAAGTCTTATCTTTCTCATTTAGACTAAAGGAATCTGTGTGTGTTAAGAAAATAATCCTTTCGTAGTATCAATGTAACAACCATTATAATTTATATACGACAAACGACAATCACACTCTTATAAAAAGGTTCTACTTCATAATTCTAATTCACACACACACTCACATCAAAGGACCATAATATCATTCATTATTTATTAATATTCATGTAGTGAAGAGCAATTACAACACAGCAACACTCCCCTACAACACCTCCAAACATCGCAACACAACTACAGTAACAACCAAACATCACTCACTCACCCACAACCAAGTCATCAAAACACTCTGTGCTGAATAAAATCGCTTGGCATTATGAAAAATCAAATATCAAAAGCGACGTCCCGTAGTGAAGGTGTTTCAATGATCTTATAATGTTAAAACTCTGCAATACATTATAATATTTACACCCATAACGATAACAGCATCAGATTAATAGTAACAAAACAGTAAGTCACACGGCAGCAAAAACTTTATATCCATTTTACCCCTTCTGTAACTGTAAAGGTAGTAATAATAATAATATTAATAATAATAATAATAATAATAATAATAATAATAATAATAATAATAATAATAATAGTAATAGTAATGATAATGATAATGATAATAATAATAATAATAATAATAATAATAATAATAATAATAATAATAATAATAATAATAATAATAATAATAATAATAATAATAGCAGCAGCAGCAAAAATAAAAATAGTCAAAATAAAAACAAAAAAGGAAATTACGAATTTCTGTCTCGACCAGCGGATATCTTGATGGCCACTGCTGTTTCTGTAATACTTTAGGAGTTATTTTATACTTATCTGTAATACCTATATTTTACCTTTAATCTTACCATTATTAATTACCTTGCGTACCGTGAATTAAACCAGGGTACACAGGGGGTTAGACCACGGTACACAAGGGGTTAGATCACGGTACACAAGGGGTTAGATCACGGTACACAAGGGGTTTAGGGATGTATTTTCAGATATTAGGCAATTATCTTATATGGAAGAATTTGCTTAGTTATTAATGATTCTAATGTCAGTTGTTAAAACACCAAAATACATTAAAATAAAGAGATTATAATATTTCCTAATTTGTAAAAGAAATGTTAAAATTAGCGTTAAAAATGACCTAATATTGAGTGTTTGAAAGACCTTAGCTATATAAAAAGAAACACAACACTTCAACAAAATAAAATAGAGGAAAAATATGTGTTGAGATCGAATAATGTTTATAATGTTTACCTAAAGTTTAATGTAAAAAATAAAATGTTTAAGACCTTATCTGTTAATATTTATAAAATGGTAAAAAAAAATAACTTATTAAAGCTTACTTAAACTTTAAAATCTTTTGTCTAGCGTGAACAAATCTGACTTGGAAAACTGCAAAAATCTAAGACTGAACACGAGTACATTATTTAACAACAAAAGAATATTTATCTTACATATATAGTTTTTAAATAATGCTTTAAGAAATTTATAAAAAAAAATTTAGAGAACGATGAGTTGAGACCTTGGGCGTAAGAAAACACAGAAACAACATTGTAGATTCTGAAAAACACTCTGAAGGTCCCTGGGTTTTCTTTCGTGTACCGTAATAACATTGAGCGGTACTGTTTAGGGTACTTCAAAACCCTAGTAGTTGAAGCACATAAAATAGCGATATCAGCTACAGTATATTAACATTATTACGAACGATAACGGCAACAAAATTATGCGTAAACTAATAACGAAATAGAATGCAACACAATGGCAGTGCAATAACAAAATTAATAAAACGTAGCACAATGTAACGCAAAAGTAGCAAAAGTAGCGCTAAAGTAGCACATCAATAACATAAAACTAACACACTCTCTAAAATTAACACGAGCACCATGATAGTTACAGAGAAATATAAAAGTAACGAACCAGTGACAACAAAAGCACTTAAGGTAACAGAGTATTAACCTAACAGTAACTCAACAATAAAGTGACAAACACAATTATGAGAAGAGTAACATCACAGTAACACACCTTTACAATACCAAACGTAAATAATAACAACCAAAATAACATTATAGAAAGAAGAAAAAGATTAACTCAACAATAACAAAAGACTACAAAAGCAACTCAAGTAATGCAAGATTAACACCAAAGTAACAAGTAGCAATGACAAAAGTAGCACATGATCAAAACACCAGCACTAGCTCTCACTAAGCTACCCCTACAGCCTTGTTCTTTCTGTACAGTAAACATTAACACGAAGAAGAAAATTACCTTAAACTGTAGGTGAGGAAAACCCGCAAAGAGAGAGAGAGAGAGAGAGAGAGAGAGAGAGAGAGAGAGAGAGAGAGAATGAATAGAATGTTCAAATTGTTTCACTGCCTTCTAAGAAACTTGAGAAAAGTTGCCACTAGCCTCCAGAGGCCTTAATTGTCCCCAGGGTATGATTGGCTGGACCCAAAATTACCAGCTGGGATTTTCTGCTCACCGTTTTTCTTTGATTTTTATGTTAGCTTTTTTTTCTCTCTCTTTCTTTCTTTCGTTATTTTTATTGGTTCTCCTCGATCTTTGTGTCAGGTAGAATCACTGAAGATGGAACCATCATCACTTTCAGTGTGTGTGTGTGTGTGTGTGTGTGTGTGTGTGTGTGTTTTATTTCTACATCACTCGAAAAGTCGTCATCAATTTTCACTCTTCTGTTTTCTCACGTTTTTCCTTGTATCAGAAAGACTTATAATCCTTTATTTACTCTTGTGTACTGTATACACTTCCTCCATCATCCCTAATTGAAACATGATCATTTATTTGTGTTATTCCCACCGTCCTCTCCCTCCCCCCTCTTCTATGTTTTCCCTTCCATGTTTCGCTCAGTCAGATTAATCTTCGACATTCATTCTATTGTCTATTCCCTCCCTCACCAACAGGCTAAACAATACATTCTATCTTAAACATCTAAAAAAAAATCATTCTACAATTACTTATTCATGCACACTACGAGGAAATACAAAATATAAATTGTTTAAAAATACATCGCGAGCAACAACAAAAATACTCGCTTGGTGGTTTTTCTTGAAGGGTTTTGCCGCTAAGAAGATCACAACACTCGGTGGGAAAAGCTAATGGTCACCTTTTGAGAATCTTTTGTCATTTGGTGTGAGCCTTTAAGTTACGCCAGAAACATACAATTATTTTCACATCAGTTTCTAGTCTTTCTGATTCCATATGCATGTAACAGACTCTCACACATACTGACTGTCTGATAACTAAGAATATATATAACGATTTAAGTTAATAGTACCGACAATATTCACTGTTTTATACATGAGAAATTACATCCAGGCCAGAGAAAATTTATGGAAATACAAGTTTAATTTCTATTGGTGGTGAAATGTAAACAAGGAGAGAGATGCTTATCTTAATAGCCATACTAATGCAAGACTGTGTCAACTATCAGCACTTATATTCCCTCCAACACTACAAACACAATCAAATAATGGTACACCAATATGCGCACCTCTTAACTTGAACTTAAAACACTACTCTGGGGAATAAAAGTTATACATGATATAGATATTATTAGAAACTCAGGCAACAATAAATTTGAAGTATTAAGAAATGTTGCTTGCACACATGAAACAGGCCTTAAGGGCTTTCACCAAAATAACATCAGTCACTGAGGAAATGGTAATATAAAATAAGAAATTAAATACTCTACAATGAATAGGCCTTAAGGGCACTCAACAAAATTATATCACCCCAACAGATGCACTCTTCCTAACCTAACACTACTCTGGGGAACAAAGGTTATACCTGAGATCAGAATTATGAAGAAAAATTAGATGCATTAAAAGAATCAAATCACAGTATCACTCTGGTTCCACTTAGTGACACAAACATTCAAACAACAATACTATCAAAATTATTTAAGAAATATTAAACCACACACGTCAAGATAACATCAGCACACACGAACCACTCAAACACACACACAAACCACTCAAACACACACACACACAAACCACACAATCACACCCACACAAACCACCCAAACACACATATACACAAACCACCCAAACACATACTCACAAACCAGCCAAAAACACACAAACCACCCAAACAAACACTCACAAACCACCCAAACACACACACACACACACACACACACACAAGCCACCTATTGCACCGAGCTATGAACAATTGACTGCAATAACACCACAAAGTGATGAAATCTGCCATGATGCTCTTGGGTGCGGGAGTTAGCAAGCCCCTAACTCTGCTTTATGGTTATAGACGTGATAGTTAAGAGGACGGAGAGGAGGTACTTACTGTCATCCGTGGCGAGGCAGTACCCCAGCAGAGCCGCCACCAGGAGGAACACCAAGTCCTCCCGCTCGCCCATCCTCTTCCTCGTGACTCACACTTCTCCAAAACTTGTACCACTAGAGGAGAGGTCGAGAGTGAGTAACATCCCTGTGTGTCACTAAATGATTATGGTCACTTAATCACTATATGGTAGAGTAGTACAACTGGTTGCTTGTTACGATTGTTTAACGAGCATTTTTCTCCTTACTAACCAATTCGAGGTAAACCATTTTGGTTCTTAGCCTGTACTATTATCGAGAGGGAATTATATGGCAGAGATAGGGAGAAAATAGGTAAAGGACGAGATTGGATACATAATGCAGGAGGAACAGAAAAAGGAAGTTGAAGAGGAAGAACAAGAGGAGGAAGAAGAGGGGGAGGAGGAGGAGGAAGAAAGAGAAGAGGAGGAAGAACAAGAGAAAGGGGATAATGAGGCCGAATAAACTAACTTT